>NC_052478.1:3952959-4228641 GCF_009730915.1 Dioscorea cayenensis subsp. rotundata
TATATATATATATATATATATATTGATCACTGAAGCTCATATGATAAACACTCTATATTTATATAGTTTATAGTGACACGTTAGAACAGTCATAGGCTTTAAGTGGTGAGCATGTAGACTCACACACTCAACAATATCATGCTCTCTTCTCGCATAGGTTTTGATCTCGGGACCCTTCCAAAATAAAAACATAATTAAGTTTATCCATCTAACTAATAATAAAAATATTTATATCTACTCATAAAAAATTATACACTAATAGTACCGATCTTATAGAATATTCATGTAAAAGTTTGAAAATAAAAAACACTCCTGGAAAAAATGCTACAAAAATTAAAAGAAATTAAAAAAAAAAAATACTACAATCTTATAAAAAGTTTTTTCCCCCCAATAGTGTGACTCTGGGCTCTCTGTAACTGTAATCATTAAAAGGCTGAGTGAGGACTATTAAATCATAATAAATATTTATTAAATCATAATAAATATTTATCATTGAAACTTTAAAACAGTGTGTATTATTTTCAAATATTTTTCAAGCTCCCCCAAATTTAGCGCATGACTTCCATATGACCCGCCCCCTCTCTCAATATATATATATATATATAAATGCACCTCGTCTTGGAAGACGGGAAGCAAGCGTCCATGGGAGATTGAGAAGGCGAGAAGGAAGAGAGGAATGCTTTGGTGAGCATCATTTCTTGAGCTTGTGAAGCTTGGCCATGGATAAGGATAGGAGTTGCAGTGGCGGTCCTATTCCAGCATATTCTCCTCGGTTCTTGCTCTCCCGGTGGCTCAGTCCTTCAGAAGATGGGAGTTTGGGGTGTAGGGTTAGGTTCCCTAGGCATGGTGGGAAGAAGAGGAGGGAGGGAAAGGGTGGAAATAGAGAGGAGAGTGAGAGTGATGGATTGAGAGTGGTGGAGAGTTTGGAGGTGAAGGAAGTAGTGGAACAATGTGGGAAAGAGACCTTTGATTCATCAGGTATAAATTTTGTTTCTTTGTTTGTTTATGTTGTTTGAATGTGAAAAAGGGGCAATCTTGTTTTTAGAGTATGTTTGGGTTAGTGAGTAAATTTGTTCATGGGTTGATTTTGGTGTGATTGAGTTTTGCTTCATGATTTGATTCTATTGTTTGTTTCTATTCTTTGAATGAGAGAAAATAACAATGTTGGGTTGTGGATATGCTGATTAGTAATTGATTCTTGGGCTTTATTTGGTTTTCTTGAATTTTGATTCATATCTTGATTCTATAGTTTGTTTCCATTCTTTGAATGATGAAACGGCGCAATTTTAATTTTAGAATATACTTGTGAGTTGTTAATTCATGACTTGATCTGGTTTAGTTAAATTTTGCTTGTATTCTTTTAATGAGAGAAAGGAGCACTGTTGTCACCACAGCAATAGTCTCTGGCGTTCAAGACACTTGATTCCCATGGTTGAATGCATGGTTGAGATATAATAATAAAAATGCATGTGTTTGGGGTGGCTTATCCCTGTTGTAGAAAAAAAACAAAGGAGCACTGTTGGTTTCTGGAAATCCTGATTGAGGAAATTAATTCATGCCCTGATCTGGTTTAGTTGGATTTTTTTTAATGCTGTCTTCTTTGTTCTCATTCTATGTTTTGTTTTAATTCTTTGAATGAGAGAGTGGTAATCTTAGTTTCAGGATATGTTGGTTAACAAGTAATTAATTCATCACTTGAATTGGCTTTCTTAAATTTTGCTTGGTTTCATGTTATAATTTTCATTTTTATTTTTTCTGTTTATAATCTATGGAAGTTAGGAAAAATCTTGGTGTCAGGATATGCCATTCGACAATAAGTTATGCATAGCTTTATTTGGTTTATCAGCTGAATTTTGCTTCTCAGTTTGATTCTCGTCTTTGGCATTGTCTAAACCCTGAATAAAAGAAAGAAGCAAACTATCTTTAAATCATAGGAAGTAGCAATCTTGGTTTCAATGTCTCTTGTTATCGTTGCTTTGTTAGTAAAACAAGCATTTTTTTGTGATCAGCTTTCAAATCATTATTGGCTGCGTTCTCTTTGTTAGTAAAGCTACTTGTGATCACTTCTCTTATGAAATCAAACAATTTTCCCAGTATTTTCTTTTACATATAATAATTATTTAAAAATGACTGATTAACTTTGCAGGGCATGAGTCCAAGGATGTTTCGTCTCTTAACTTAGGCATGGGTGTTGGTCTAATTTTCCTCCTTGTGAGGAGTACAACTGAGTTTAACAAGATGACTGAATTGCGGAAGGAGATGGAAGTGCTGCTAAGAGATGTTGAGTGTGAAATTCAAAAGAAAGATGCAGTGTCTACTCTTGCAGACTCAAGTAGCATTTCTTTCTCTGTATCAGATTGTTCGAGGAATAAAAATACAAGTGGAAACTATAGATCTTCGCTTTGTGCTATAAGAACACATTGTCCTACTGAATTTGATGGTAGTCGGTCAAAGTGTGAGATAATTTCTGAAACCACACAGTACCTGAAAATGGATCAAATGGAAGCAGAGCTTGAAGCTGAATTTCAAAGACTGCGTCTCGGTCTGGAAGATGATAACTCATCAGTGCTTCCACAACATCTAGAGACACAGGTAAAGTGGAAGTATGGTATTCATATTTTTGCCGTCTCAATGCATAAAGTCAGATTCTTTTCGCTGTGTAAGTGCAATTTTTCACTATTTCTATTTACCAATATCTTTTCAAGTGCTTCAACTGTGATATGTCATACTGAATGATGATTGGTTTTGGAATAATCTTGAAATTTTTCGCATGCATTTTCTAATTACAACAATCATGTGAACAATATCAGTTGGCCGATGGTGGCAGCAGTCCTACTGAAAGCTTGAGTGAAATCTTTGATGGAGACGACGACATTAACAACGAAGACAGCAATGAACAATTCGGAGTTTCTCCACATGAACTTGAGAGAAAATTGCATGAGCTTTTAGAGGCACAACAGCAAGAAAGGATAGCCGAGCTGGAGTCCGCATTGGAACTTGCCGAGCAAAGACTTCAAGAAAAAGAAATGGAGATTTGTTGGTGGAGAGACACTGCAAAACTAGCTTCACAACGTAAAGATGCAGCACTTAATCGGTTTGCACCATAAGAGTTTGAGGCTTATTTTAGCTGCATTCTTTCTATGGTGAGCTCAAATAGCGTGAAGATAGATCGAGTCCGTGAAGCATTTAGCCACAATTTTGCTGCAATGAAAGGGAAGAGACGAAACTCAGAATTGTTTCGGTTTTGCTGTGAATTTCTTCATGTCAAAATTCATTACTACTTGTGTATTTATTTCCTGTTGTTGTGGGTTAGCAACCATTGAACATGTTTTTGTTCTGTTATTGTCTTGATTGTCTTCAATACATTGCAATGTTATCAACTGGAAATTGTTAGAAAAATGCGAATTCGAAGAGCAAGAACAAGAATTATCAACAGATATTCTTCGATCTGACTTGTGAGAATATTTTTCATTGTAAAACCATTGAATCTTATGCTCTCTGTAAATTTGATTTTATGCGTGCTGTGAGAATATTTGTATCAAATCATGCTACCATTGCAATGACATCAGTTTATCTCTTATTCTCTTAAGTAAACTCCAGTGATAGCTATGTTTTATTTATTTTTTTTATCTACTTTTTTTATTGCAAACGTAAGATTCATGTTCCCCATTAGCATTAAGTGGTACAAATAATCAATTCTTAGAATTTCAATAATTTTTTCTTGCACTTAAATAATAAAGTTTGAAGGAACATTTTGTTTCTTGTCTTTTGTTTTGTTTGTTTTTAACGGATACACAACTTGCAATTTTATTCACATGCATGTCCTAATCGCTTAATTAAATCATTAATCAAAATTATTAATTTGTTATTATACTTAACATGTCTAGAACAATAACAAGAAAAAGAAAAGATTGATTTGTTATATGCGTGTGTAACTTCATAATTGTTTATAAGTATCCATTCAAATAAGAATTTTTGAATTAAATTTGTATTTTTTTCAAAGAAGTACTTCGGGGAAATTTAACATAAACTTTACTAATATTGGTTGAAATAAATAATTTTATACTTCAAGTTATATTAATCCAATAAATAATTAATATAAATTGATAATTAATAAATTTTAATATCAATTAAATTAAAAATTCATTATTGATACATATATGATAGACAGTGTTATTTGAAAATTTCCAAAAGTCCCATGTTTAAATTTTATTTCTAAATTATATAAATTATTTTTCATCAAACATAAATACTACTGCATGTATATTACTGATAAATTGATATCCATACAAAATTACACATACACACATATAAATACTTATAATTTTTAGATGTATATTTAAGAATACTGGGGCGTTTGGTTGGAAGTAATTGAAAATCCAGTGGATTTGTATTTATAAATCCTTGTATTTGAAAATTCAGAAAAGTCAAATCCAGTGTTTGGTTGGATGTATTTATAATGTTGGATCACAGAATTTTGTGTTTGGTTGGAGAGATTGGTAAATTTGGATTTTATTAAGTAATATAATATATTAATTATATATTATATTACTGATATTAATTACACTATAATTATATTTTATTTAATATAGTGTAATTAATATAATTAATATATACTTAATTTATTATAATAAAATATAATATATTAATTATTTATTAAAATAATTAAAATAATATAAAATATTAATTATATACTATATTACTAATATTAATTATACTATAATTACATTATATTTAATATTTTATAAAATATAATTATATTGTAATTAATATTATAAATATTTAATAAAATTAATATATACTTAACTTACTATAGCAAAATATTATATATGAATTATTTATTTAAATAATTAATATAATATAATATATCATTGATATATTATATTACTAATATTAATTACATTGTAATTGTATTTTATTTAATATTTTATAAAAATATAATTATAGTGTAATTAATATTATTAGTGATTAATATAATTAATATTATACTTAATTTATTACAATAAAATATAATATATTATTTATTTATTAAAATAATTAATATAATATAATATATCAATTATATATTATATTACTAATATTAATAATATTGTAATTATATTTTATTTAATATTTTATAAAATATAATTATAGTGTAATTAATATTATTAGTAATTAATATATATTTACACGTTAATCTCTCACGTGCAAATCACAGCATGTGATTCTGGATGATTTTTGAATTCGTACCATTATTTAAATTTAATTCCATAATCCCACTACTTTTGGATTGAAATACAGCGAGATCGAAATCTTTTCAAATAAACAAAGAATTTCAAGATCCAGATTTGTCAAAATCCCTTTTGACCAAACCCTCTAAAGCAAAACACCCTCAATAGAATGCAAATTGAACAGCTTTTTGTAGCAAAGGGTGGGTGGTTACAAAGAGTGTCTTTTTGGATATATATATATATATAATTAAGCCTATTGTAAAATCACTGTAATAAAATAAATAAAAAAAAAGCAGGAATGTGTTGTAAAGATGGTTTGTCTTTTAAAGAAGGAGGAAAAAAACAAAAAAGAAAAAGTTAGGATGTGATTGCTGCGAGACAAGGATGGATACCAATAATCTTTGCCTATAGATAATCTACATAACCTTTCTTAAAAGCTATAACATTTATATCAATTTAATATTTCCATTCTCTCAATAGACAAACTCAAGTTTAAAAACAAAACAAAACAAAAAAAAAATAAAGAAAAACCTACACCCTTAACTTTTACTAGCTTTATTAAGAATTTTCTTCCAATGTTACTATGCTTTGGTTGAACTCTTTTAATCTTTTTGGACAAGTCTAAGTCTACATAGACTTTTTTAAGCAAAGAATGATAAAAATCTTTGGCAATTAATTTATGGTTAAATTTTTACCATGAAAATAATGAAAAAAAAAAAACTTTTTCTAAATACATTTTGCTTCATTTGCTTGTCTAACACAAGGATCTAAATTTTGTGGGTACTGCTTTTGTCATTCTGATTTGGGTTGCTCTTCATTTCATCTCAATATGGCAAGGGCACAGCTCACCCTTCCTTTTAGCACCAAGTAATCTTTCTTTCTTTTTTTCAATTTTTAATTTTTATTTTTAATTTTTTTTAATTTTTAATTATTTTTATTTTGGCTTTCTTGAAGGTGCTTTTGGGGTTTGGCTTTCAAGGATCATTTAAGATTTTTTTTTTTTAAGATCACTTTAATGATTTTTTTAATGTGTTTATTAGTTATTTAATTTATAATTTATTATATATTTTTAAATTTTTTTGGACGAATAGGGGCCAAACGTTCCTTAATTAAGGGTGTTAAAGAGACATGCAAGTTCGGTAATGGATCAATTACGGTAGCTTAATTATCTCTTAGTGTTTTATCATGTCAATTGAGATCACATTTAGAACAATGAAGACTAGTCATGTATATGTTTAGTTTGAGATAAATAATTATTGTTTGAATTAATAACTAACAATTGGCATTGACATTGGCATATTTATATCGCGACTTCTACGGATGTCCGTCTTTCAACCGTTGGATTCTCTATCGCATCCATTTTTTAATTGTTGAATTTGAATCCAACGGCTGTAAATCATTCATTTTTATAAATAATAAATGTAATAGTAAACTTACATAATACTATTAAACAGTGTTGTGAACAGTGATACGAACTTAATACATAATGGGATATACAGTTCTTTAATTTGAACCATCTAATTATCATCATAACTGTATTTTGATCAATCACAATCGTTGAAGGTGATTGACACCCCAACCACCCGTTTTGGATGTAAGGACATGGTTTCAAGCACTATTCATGATATTATTTATATACCTATTTATGTCTGTCTCTCTGTATCTTTACCTTTTCTCAAATGGGATGTACAGCTCTTTAGTTTGAACAATCTAATCATCATCGTAACAGTAACTCGGTCAATCACATCAATTGAAGATGATTTACTCCCCCTGGAAAAAAAATATATAAAACAAAAATCCACCCAACCACCTATTTCGGATGCAAAGGTTTCAAGTAGTATTCATGATATTGTTTATATTATATACTGGAAATGAACAAAAAATCCCTCCAAAGTTCAGGTATTCACAAAAAAACCCCATGACTTTGAGTATTCCCAAAAGATCCTTCCTTTTTCTGACAGGTTATTTTTCAGACCTTTCTGACATAAAGGTGATTGACGTTGACATAAAGGTAACATATATTAACTGGGTTGACTCTCAGTTTTTAAGTGAAAATACCAAATTTTAAGCGGAAACCCATAATTTTAAGCGGAAAAGTCAAATTTTAAATGCAAATGTGTTATATGTTAAGTGAAAACTTATGTAATTAAGCAAAAACACCAAATTTTAAACGAAAACTAATAATTTTAAATGAAAGTACATGTGCAGAAATAGAATGTATCAAGTATAGTTCGCATTAATTGAAAAGACACTCGTTGAATTGAAAAATAAGCTTCACAAAAAGAAGGACTGTTCTGCAGAATTCAAATGTCGAGGCTCTGTCCTGGGACTAGCTAAACTTTTCGTGAACTAAAAATAATTTTCCCTATTATATACACCTATTTGTGTGTCTTTTTTTTTTTCAACTTCTCCTCAACTCTGGACATTCTACAAACACCCCAGTTGATAAATTCTCTATATATATTATTAAAATATCAAACTTTTTGTGATATTCTTTCTATTGTTGAAAATTGAGTAAAGATATGATGGTTAAGAGGCTTAAGAGGAAGCTTCAGCTGAAAAACCATGGTTAAGTCAACACACATTATTCTTTGCTAACACCTAGCTATATCTGTCACGGGTTACGGTTTGTGGCTTTTTTTATTATTATTATTATTTTTTTTTTTTTGGCTTATTCTTGCTCATTAAGTATTAAGGTTCAAAACTATGCCCTTTTATTAAAGCATGCCCATAATCAATTATATGCATTAATTTCATTTTTAAATCAATGATATGTCATGGCATTTTATATCATCTTTAAAACTAACCCTCATGAGGTGAATATATACCCTAAGAAAATAGGTACTTCATTAATAATTATCAATAAAAGTTATGTTTGTTTATATATATATATATATATATATATGTGTGTGTGATCATCAACTAGGGCCGTTTGTAAGACATTCTTATATAAAAATAAAAAATAAAAAAATAAAAAATAATAATAATAATAATAATAGAGAGAATAGAGAAGAGAGACATAAATACAAGAAAACACAAACAATAACAAAAACAATAGGATAAACAGTAACCATTCCTTTGTACTTGTGTTTTGCTGCATGCCCATAATCCAATTATATACATTAATTTCATTTTTAAAATCAATGATATGTCATGGCATTTTTTATCATCTTTAAAACTAACCCTCATGAGGTGAATATATACCCTAAGAAAATAGGTACTTTGTTAATAATAATCAATAAAAGTTATATTTGTTTATATATATATGTGTGATCATCAACTGGGGAAGTTTGTAAGACATTCTTATATAATAATAATAATAATAATAATAGAGAGAATAGAGAAGAGAAACATAAATTTTTTAAAAAAAACACAAATAATAACAAAAACAATAAGGAAAACAGTAATCATTCTTTTGTACTTGTGTTTTGCTGTGTTTGATGGGGTTTGATTTGTTTATATTTTTATTTAGATGTAAATAAGGTTGGATGGTAATTCTAGAGTTAAGATTCATTTTAATTTTTATAAAATTATTTTTGATAAATGGGACAAGCATAATACGATTGTGCGTACATCCGAAAATTGATTGTCTGTTTATACCCTTTCAAACGATAGCATAGAGAACTAGTTATAAATCCGCTCCCACACCTAAGATCTTTTATGGTACCATATGTATGAAGAGATCTCATCACCAATGTACATTGTACTGTATATTTTTTGCCTATCATATGCTTAATGGGATTTAAACTCAACCTCCTATATGGAAGCAAATATCTTATTCATGGTAGCAAATATTTGGATATTACATTATTATTTTATAATTTTCTACACTTACAAGTTACGAATTATATAATGATATGAACACCACGACATTACATAAGATGCCACGACGAGTCTAGGACTTGATGTGTGTTAATTTGTGTTGTCATTATCTCATTGAAAATAGAGAAATTACATGACATGCCTCACTTGTTATAAATAACTAATGATACATGTTTTCATGACATGAAAAAAAAAAGAAAATTTTTCGTTTATAATAAACTCTTAAACCCACCATTTAATTGTTAGAAGTTATATCTTCATATAAATTGATTATTAAGCAATGCTTTTTAATTGTGTCTTTGAAACAAATACTAAACTATTTTTTTAGAGTAATTTAGACTATTTATAACCTGGAAAAGGAAAAAAACAAAAATGGTTACATTTGTATATATTTGCAACACCTTAATTATTGCATGCATGTACATATACATATACAAAATATGTAGCGATGTAATTTTTTTTTTAAAAAACAACATATATATATATATATATATATACATGAATGATATTACGCCAATGACATCTTAATCTATTAGAACTGGATCTTTTGAGTATGGTGTTCGTATGTGAACCTTAGTTCAAAAGAAAAAGAGCATAAATATGTATTAAGAGATTAACTCCATGCCTATACACATTCTTGGGACATAGTTTGTCCGTATTTTATCAAATATCATGTGTATATATTTATATATATTAGTCACACTAGTAAAAGAATATATATGTGCAAAATAAAGGGAATTTTCACGTATATACACAAAACTATAAAACCAATTTTCTTATGTATATAACCCTTGATTAAGGCATTGATTAGAAGAAGGTTAAACTAATAATAGATATGCTAAACTAGAATATAATATTAATATGTATGCCAAAACAAATCCAAAAGAATAATAATAATATAATGAATGCAAAGATGTGAAGCATGCTTAGTAAAAAGTACTTAGAAGTGTGCCTTCTGATAAAGTCCACACACTTGATAAGATAAACAAATTGGTAGTGCGTAGCACGTTCACTAAACATAACTATAAATAGATCAAACAACAAAGATCAAAACCAGCAAGTTCATGCTTTTTTGTGGTTCTTAACCAACCCAACAACTCATTCACTCATTGATCTTATTAGCCTTTCCTATTTCTAAGTTTTCTATTTTAATTCATCTCATCTGGCATCCACTTAAAATTATCATTATCAATATTATTATAAATGATAGAGTAGCTAATATCTAGATTACTTTTATTAGAAAAAGCCATTTCGAGCATAAGTTTTTTAACTCAATAGCAGAGATATTATTCCAAAGGGTATTTGTTATTATATGGTAGTGAAGACCATATTTGCTTATCTTAATAAGTCAATTTTAAAAAGTATTTATATAAAAAAAACCTTATTTTAGGAGTGGAATATATGATAAAAATTAACTACAAATATTTTATAAAATATTTATTTATTTTTTAATAGAATTGTGGGTATATAATCACACGCACACATGGTTTTATATATATACATATTCCTTACACTTTTTGTGATAAACTAATAATATCTTTTTTGTTTTATCATTCTCTTTTATCAGTTATCACCCTTGTAACACCAAAACACATATAGATGGAATTTAAATAAATATAAAAATCATATAGATTGAAAAAAAAGAGTCATTTTTCTTTTTATAATCAAATGTATGTTGTTAGAACTTCCAAAATAATAAAAAAAATCATGCCAATTTTTCATATGGAAAATGAAAATATGCTTTATTTTTATTGTTCCATAAACAGATTAAGTTGGCCAACTATCTTCCACTAGCCCTGTTCATGCTAAAGTTAATGTAGCCATTTTATTTAGTACGTGTGTTGGCAATAAATCATAAATGAGATAGTCACCAAAACTTCAAATACATATTCCACATTTATCAACCTTTCAACTATGGGCATACTTGTAGTATTTATAACTAAAAATGGCATAATTAAGTTTCTATATTATATAAATATATTCATAAATTTTTATTAAAAAAATTCAATTATAGATCAGTATTTTATAATCACCGGATCTACATCCATCAATGTTATAGATGAAAACTCCATAATAAATAAACATATATTTTTTACTATAATTTTTTAAAAATTTAAATTGCGTCATCTACTCATGTTCTTAGATTAGAAATCTACCCAAGTTGATTATCGGCTATTAGATTATATTCTAATGATTTTGCTCATACAGTTAAATAGTTTTACTATTTTATAAATAACACATATTTTAATCTAAACTGTATACCGTGATTGTACTCATCTTTTCTTGTTTCTCTCATTTGTATTTTCTCTCAATTTTTTTTAAATATAGCTCAAATGAATGTTACTTATATATAATATATATATATATTCAATAATTTTATTTGAGTTATTTTTTTAAAATTCTAAAAACATATTAATACAGCATAATAAGTTATAAAAAAAATTCGTACACGTGTGAAAAGGTCCATCAAAGAAGCACAAATCCCGAGGAATAACGCGTGCCAGAGAACTCTGACTTCCGTGCGGGCACTTCCTTTCCCGGCGAAATCGCACGGTCAACACCGCATCATTGAGCTCTCACAGGTCCACCATAAAGCATCCCTCCCTGATCTCCTAAATCCAACGGATGTGATTTGTCGACTCCGTCCACTAGTGGTCCCCCTTTCCAAACTACTTCCACTTAACCCATTTCTTTAATCACCCCACCCTTAATCTTATTAAATTAATTAAAACTAATCTCTCTTGTACGAATATTTTATAAATTTGAGGGATGCTTGTGCAATTATGAAAAACGCGGGGGTTATTTGCAAAAAAAGACACTTTCTAGGCAAGCAATTGCGAGAAAACTCTTAATTATAAATAGGCCTCCGTTACGATAGCCTTCTCTTCTTCTTCCCAGAGCGCTCTCGCTTTTGCTCTCGATCGAAGTCTTGGCGAGAAGGAAGGAGAAGGAAGTAGAGGATTCCATCTCGGAGATCACCGCCATGCAGCCTTGCAGCAGAGAAATGCAAGCGATGGCTCTTCAGGAGCTCCAGATCGCCGCGCATGATGATTTCTTTGACCAGATGCTCTCTAGCCTCCCTCCGTCGTGGCCGGATCTCGGAAACCCGAAGTCGCCGTGGGATCTCGCTGGAAAACCCCAAGATGACCCCGCGGGGGAGTACCCGCCGTACGACGAGTCATCGCTGCTTGCGTCGCGGCTGAGGCAGCACCAGATTAGTGGTGGTGGAGGGAGTGGGGGATCGCCGGCGGAGAAGAGCATGGGGCTCCATCTCGCTCAGCATCAGCAGATGATGCTCGCGGCGGGGATGGGACGATCGTCTCCAGTCGGTGCCGGCGACGGTGGCTTGATCCCGATGCCGCTGAGCCTTGGCAACGGCGGATCCTCCGATTCGAGACTTCTCCTGGACCGATCTCGCGACGAGGTCGACGCCGCCTTCAAACCCCCTAATTCCACCGTATGCTTCCATTTCCCTTTTTGAAATTCATCCATTTTTCCCATTTTCTTTAAGAAATAAAGAAAATAAAGACAATTCAACAGGGAAGCGAAGGAATCTACAACGGATTCAGCTCCGGATCGGCGCAGCGCATGGCGCAAGCGGCAAATCAGCAGCATTTCCAGGTTCCTAAAACCCTCACATTTTCCCCCAATTTTCCCGCCATGTTGCTCTCTAATATTCAAATTTTTGAAAACAAAATCAGGGTTCGCCGGTCCCATCTCAAAGCTTCGGAGCAGCGCCGCCGTCCTCTGGCAACACCACGACGCAAGCGGCGGCCGCGCCGCCACGTCAGCGCGTTAGGGCTCGGCGTGGCCAAGCCACTGACCCTCACAGCATCGCCGAAAGGGTACGAAACCAAACCCTTTCCCTTTATTTCCTAATTTTTTTTAAAAAAAATCAATTATTATATATATATATATTTATTTATTTAAGGAGCATTTGAGAATGAGAAACAGTTTGTTGTAGTACTGGTTCTATGGGTTTTCTGTTAGTCTGGAATTGTCTGCAAGTTGTTTGTTTGTTTGCCTGTGAGAGCAGCTGCGCAGGGAGAGGATAGCAGAACGGATGAAAGCTTTGCAGGAGCTGGTGCCTAACGCCAACAAGGTATCATCATCTTCATCATTTTTCATTCTTTTCCAGTTTACACTATCAACCACCCAAACATAATTTACTATTTCAAAACTTTTATTTTAGAATAGAATTAGGATGTAGTTTGGTGGTTCTATTTGGTGCCAAAATACTAAATAAACTAATTTAATAACTAATTATCAATGTACCTGTGTTCCACTTTAGCAATGTATTTTAACCAAAAAAATAATAATAACAATAATAATAACACCAATTATCTTCTGAAATGTGATTAGTGATTACTTCCTACCAAACATACCTACCGAATTTTCACATTTGTACTATAAAATTGTTTCTCTTTGCTTATATCCATACTTAATTGTTCTCTTCCGCTTTAATAAGTGTTAATAATTAATTAATCTATAAATTAGTGGCTAGCCTTCAAAGTGGAGTTGTTTTTCAACATAATTTTGAATTAGGACGATTTTTAAAAATTAATATAATTTTTTTCATCCCTTGTTTCGTTTTGTGGGGGTTACTGTTTCGCGGGAAGTGATCCCTGGTGTTTATGGTGTATGTTGAAAGAGTACAATATTTATATCTCACTAGTTAACGATGTGCTTGCGGTTCTCCGAGAACATGCCTATTTTCTGAAAGCCTGTTATGCAGCGTGTTCTTGGGTGTACCTTAGTTTAGTAGTTAGTTGTAATCGAGGCCGGCGGATCAACAGACCGCATGAGATCTGGACCACATGTTGGAATTCTCTTTGGGGCTTTAATCTCATTTATTTAAAGTTCAATCATGCTGAATAAATCCTTTAAAATGGAATGACAGACTGACAAGGCGTCGATGCTGGATGAGATCATCGACTACGTAAAATTCCTCCAGCTCCAAGTCAAGGCAATGATCTTTCCCTTTTTTTGGCTCTAATATAATAGTATATGAATACATTATGTTTTCATTTGTTAAGGACAAATGGCAACTTAAACATGATTTTAATTAACTAAAATCCTTGATTCCCTCTGATCCGGTACATTGTACCTGCAGGTTCTCAGCATGAGCCGGTTAGGTGGCGCCGCTGCTGTTGCCCCTCTTGTCGCCGATGTCTCCTCTGAGGTGCCATTTTTCAAACTCACTAAATCCATCTCTTTGTTATCCCTAATCTCACATATATATATATATATATATATATATATATATACTAATAAAAGAATGAATGAATTTATTAAAGCAACCAATGGATAGAGATTAAGTTTTGATTCTTAAATAAAAACATGTTCAGCGCGCATTGAAACAAAGTAGAATTGTTTGTGTGTCACCTCTCTGGTGATATGATATGTAGGTTTTTAGTTGCACACCAGTTCAAATTATACAAATTTTTTTTATTAATATAATTAACCTGTTTTATAAGGATCTGTTTGTAAATGTATATATATATATATTAATAATATAATCATAACTAGCACAGAAAACGATTGATCAAGAGTTCAAGACCGCGCGTGCTGGCACTACATTCCCTAAAAAACCCCTAGACTTTTTTTCTCGTAATTAACTTAAATCGTTTAATACTAATTAATATTAATTATTATGTGAAAAAAATAGGCGGGAAGAGGCGGCGGAGGAGGGAGTGGGGGCAGCGATAGCTTAGCAGTAACGGAACATCAAGTGGCAAAGTTAATGGAAGAAGACATGGGGTCAGCAATGCAGTATTTACAAGGGAAAGGGCTGTGTCTTATGCCCATCTCTCTTGCATCAGCCATCTCTTCAGCTACTGCTCGCACCACATCCAGCCTCATCCCATCATCTCTCAACCATATTAACAGTAACAATAACAATGGTGGTGTTGGTGCTGGTATTAATGGTGGTGATGGACCTTCATCTCCAAGTATGTCAGTGCTAACAGTGCAGTCAGCCATGGGTGCTGGCTCTGATACCATGAAAGATGCGGCTTCTGTTTCTAAGCCATGAAACGACAACAAGTATGAAGGTGTGGTGGAGTAGTTGAGAAGAGAATGAGGAGGAGGGGAGCAGGAGTGGGGGAAGAGAGAGAGAGAGAGAGATGGGAAAGGAGTCTTAGTGGTGGGTCAAAGCTTGAGAGTGTGAAAAAGGAAAAGGACTTGTGTTGCTGGCGTGCATTTCTTTTTTGTCTTTTGGATCAGCAGCTTCATAGAGACTAACAAGTCTCACTCGACGTCAACGAGACACACCACACCACACCATACCATACCACCATGGTTTTACTCTCTTTTTTTTTTTTTCTCTTTCTCTTTTTTCGCTCTTCTTTTCCTCGCTCTCTTTCTATCTTACTTTTTATTTGTTTATTTCTCTTGTTTTTTATTATTTTGTATGCTTTTGGTCTAAATTAGTTTTGTTCATTTGTCGTTTGTGGATTGTCGGAGGAATTGGGTGCCTATCTTTTGATTTGGAGCATTATAAGTATAATGTTATTATATTATTATTTTTAAGAGTATATTAGAAAATTAAAGTGGAGGGGGAGGTGATGGTGGGTCAAGGAGGGAGGTGAAATGATAGCACTCTATAGGACATCTTTATCAGATGTGTGTTTGGGTTTGAATAAAAATTGAAATCTACGGAGAGGAGAGAACAATAGGTAGTAATGGGCTGTGAGTAAGATATATTATTTGTTTATTGCGGCCGTTGTGAGAGAGAGAGAGAGAGAGAGAGAGAGAAGGGAAGGAGAGGAAAGGATGATCCATCCAATGGTAAGCTGTGTGAGGACTGTGACCTTTGACTAGAGGGAGGAGGTTTTGGTGTTGTTGCCGTCTTGCACGTCGTGGTCCTTTTCATTTTGCCTTCCTTTGCATTTGACAATGTAGTTGTCGTTTAGCTCTCTTGAATGTGATATCTATATATAAATGATTGTGACATAGGCGGAGAAAAATAAAGTAGGGGGTGTGTGTGTCAGTGTTTGGTGGTGCGTGTGAAATGAGTGTATGATGGCGTCTGAGAATGGGGGAAGGATGTTGTTGCTGTTATGCGTGTGTTGTTTTGTCCGAGAGGGAATATATACATGAGAAGAGCCGATTGGACCTGTCTGACCGATTTGTCGCCTTGTCACTACTACTCATTTGTTGTCGTTGTGTTTTTCAGGCTCTGTTCTCTTTTTTTAACCCTCTTAATAATTGGCCAATCATAACGTCGCGCGGGGCTTTATAAGAAAACAGAATATTTTTCACACAAGTATGACTATTTCATTCAAAGAGAGCCAGTTTTATACAATTATACCCCCAAGAAATATAAGTATTACGAAGCAAAAGGGTTAATTAGGAAGGATACAGCATGGCTGCATTCTTCTGTGTGCATGCATGTATTGTGAAACACCATTTGAGTTTAACAAGGCTAGGCACTATAATAAGCATGCACCAAACAATTTTTACTACGTTTCAACACTTGATCTTTCTTTCTCAAAATTCACAAACTTTCAACGGGATATTAACATCATCACGCTCTAAACAACCTACAAGACTTCTAACTTCTTATATATATATATCTATATCTAAAACTAAAAGGTAAACATCTAACAATCAGCCACTCGCATCATGATCTCCTAAAAACACATCAAAAGGCATGTCATGCTTTCACTGATAGAAACCCATTGATTTGCTGCACCACAGTATATCACCAGTCCAGATATGATCCTAATCCTCCGAACAGTTGAGTGCAAAAGTGGGGACATCCTGCGAGCCCATCAGAACATGCATAGAGATACAAGTGGGCGATGGAAAAAACAAAGCACACGACATGATAAGCATCCCATGCTTGTCTAACTGTGGACCTTCCTCCGGCGCTTCTTTCCACTTGCAGAGACGCTTTCTTCTTGTATGTTGTCAGAGTCAGCAGAAGCATTGGCCACAGATGTCATAATTTGTTTAACTTTTGATTTACCTTTGGTAGAAGAATTAGAGTTCACCTTAGATTTACTAGAAATGGAAGCAGCCATAGGGTTTCCACGTTTCCGGCCAGTTTTCGGAGTGTCTTTGTCGGCATTCTTCAACTTAATGGCAGCATCAACCATCTCATTGTCAGAATTACCAGCAGTTTCAGATATTTTTGCATCGGTGGTAACAGCACTGGTTTTAGAAACAGTGTCCTTCAACTTGCTGCCGCTTTTAGCTGGTGCACCCTCCTTTACCTTGGTCTTTGTAACTGGGGCATCGGCAGCTGAAGATGGTTCCAAGCTGGCATCCATGGACTTCTTATGATGCTCCCTCTCATGGGCGCCTATCTTGGTAGTGCTTTCTTGAATTTTTGTTGCAGCCTTTTCCTTTGATTTGACAGAAGGAACCAGTGGACTAGTAACATTGGGGGCGCTAACTTTGGACCTTGTCCTACGGGTGTCACTTCCCTGCTTACCGGTGGAACCTTGGTCACCTGACCTAGATTTGCCCTTTGATTTTCCAGCACTGGAAGAAAAAAGCAAGGCTCTTTCAATAATTTGTTCACACAGAAAAATCTACATCAAAAATTGATATCAAAATAACCCACCTCTTCTCCTTTGCATCTTTAGTAGGGTTTCTAGGCACAGAATTTAAATTTTTTGCTTTCTTGACGGGTGGCCTGGTTAAATTGGCAATAAGAGAAATATGAGATAAGATGGTATCATTAAGTGAAAGGAAAGTATTGTTTATTAAGCAAGATGGTATCATTAAGTGAAAGGAAAGCATTGTTTATTAAGCAAAGATAACCACTGAATGAATTAAAATTAGATACAACTGCCATTAGTCTCATTATTTACATGGAACCACATGAACAAGCTCTTGGATTTAGCCTCCCAATCTCAAGATGTAGAGAAAAAAAAAACAAAAATTTAACAAGAGAACTGGGAAAAAAAAAAATCAATTGACATGCAATGTCCTCATTAATAATGGCTTTTGATTCCATTCCAATTTCCAAGAAACAAAACCTCAGGAAAACTAACAGCACAGAAGTAAAAATACCATGAAAAGTGTGATATCAAAATTTTGTGCAGTGTAGATTTGCCACATATTATCCCATGTTTTTTACTTTGAATAATGTCAAATATCCTAACATGTAAAAATATTTTAAAAAATCTCCCAAAACAATTTCCAGAGGAAACTTGTAGAATAATAAATACCATTAAATATCATACACGTGTGTCTCTAGATATGTGATAAATCATGCTAGTACCGAGCATGCAAATGGCACACAAGTGCATGGCTGAACAGGAGTTGGCATGAGCACTGCAAATAATTTAAGATAGTTGGGTAGCCAATAATCTTCAATGGAATCAGAACAATCATAGAATTAAAACAGTACAAGTCAGGGGTAAAAAAGCAATGTCCTAGTCTTGGTTATTCAATATCTTGGAGCAAATCTATGAAGAAAAAATACATGGAAAACTTACCCTTCTGAATGTCCGCTAGGACTTGGAGTATGTTCATCTTCGCCCTGTCAAAAGGATAAATTAGCCAACAAAATCTAAGGAAAATAAATCACTAAAAGGATACATAACTGGAAAAAAGTAAAAGTAATTACTACTTACAATTTAACATAAAGTTAATCTTGAAATATAATAAAAAGTCGGAACATCAGAAAAAAGTTAAATTCCACATGCTTCAATTTTATTACCATGGTCAATATTTTCAAAAGAATTCAAATCCTAATGCTATAGTTGACTTTTAATATACTTCAAAAGTTTTTATCAACATCGAATTATCTTGTGATTCAACAAGCGTGCATGGCACATGACAGTTAACAAGTAGTGCAAAATCAGTGTGTCTGCGCACCTCATCTTCCACAGCATCACCTTCAATTAATTTATACTGTTCATTCTTTAGCAGCAAAACTTCAACATCACCATCAAGGTATACAACCTGTAGAAAACCATAAAGAGATCACAGAGACATCTTGGAAAAATAACATTCAACTCACCATTCTAAAACTACAGAAAAAAAAAAAAGCAATGGTCAAGGCAGAACCTGTATGTTCCTTTGTTCAAAACCATCATACCTTATGTTCCTTTGTGGCAGGATCAAAAGCATCAATCTTACCTTCATAAAACCTGCAAAATAACAAGAAAATTTTCTGAAAAACCTATTTAACAAAATTACATAAATTGAAGCTCAAGTAGTATGCCTTATTCACATTTGAAAGAAAAAAATTATACAAATGCATATTTACTATTATTAGAAATACCACAAATTGTGTTTATTCCAACACCTAAAATATTATATATAAGCAAATTCCTGAATCTCATCAAATAATTACAAGAACATGACTTTAATGAGAAATTCCAAAAAAGAAAAAATACATAAATGAAAGTAAACAGCCATTATAAGAATAATGTGTTGTCTAGTCCCAAATTAAGAGAATAACTTAGAAATCAATCAGTCCAAACCCACATACAAACAGATTTATAGAGCAGTTTTGATTTGGCATAAAGCCGATGGTATGCTATAAAAAGGAAAAGTTTGACAACAAAGAACACACAAAGATCAGGAAAACGATTTTTACTGGTTTCCACCTAGTTTGGCTTACACATGTAGCATAGAAAGCGAAGTATTTGATTTAACAATGATGAAATTATTCCAGGACAATATAGAAGAACACATAAATGTCATGAAGCATTATCCCAGGACAATCTAGAATAACAAATAAAGCAGAGGGCCGAAAAACAAACAAACAAAGAACAACAAAATGTCATGGCCACATTTCTCGGTCTGAAGGGAATAGGGATCCAATGCGAACATGATATGTTCAAAACATCAAAAGACAAACAGATCAAATCAAGCAAATGAAGTGATGATCCATGCTTTCTGCCTCAGTATGGTAATTATATAGTTCTAATTTAATTCTGAAACCAAACAAAACAGTGTAGCAATATTTAAGCCAAACGATCAGTATTGGAGATTCAGTTAAAATCAAGATAACTACATCCAATAGAAGGGTTCAGATTAAAATCCTTACAACTTGTCTTCTGGCCACCAGACTTTAATCTTGGAACCAACTACTCTCTCATCAAGCTGTTCCTTGTCATCTTCAATTTCAGGTGTCTGACATGAACATAAAATAAGGACACATAGTAAAGCCATCATTCACGCAAGCCGACAACAGTGACGAGCAACATGAGAGGAAAGTTTGCTTAGAAAGATACAATCACATAAAAGTAAAGGAATATGATGCAAGAAATGGCATCTAGAAAAAATTGTCCAAATATCAAAGAAAAAGATGTAAAGTATTATAAAACCTAAAAACGTAAACATAATGGAATCAACACAGTAGCAGAATAAACGATATTTCTCAATAAGTACATACTACAGATAGATAAATTGAAGGGACAACGCACTAACTTCAAGTGAGTGTTTATGCTTAACAGTTTATTCATGAGAAATAATAAAGGGCAATGATAAAATGCACACACAAAAAAAATGAAATTATAGACTTTCAATAATTCCCAGTAGCTTGCAATAGGCCACAAAAATCATTTTCACCTGTTGTTGGGAGTGAAAAGAAAGATGTCAATGATAAATGGATACATTATTCTCCCATTTCCAAGAAGATCCCGGGCTCGATCTGGTTTAGACAGACTATAAGGAAGTTCTGTGCAAAAAGATCCAAGTATTTACTTTTTCGATGTGGAAAAAAGACGCAAGTGACGCACTCTTTAATTTTTAACAGAAGATCGGAATCTTTACAAAGGCTTTATAAAGCTTTCGTCTCAATTCATATCGAGATAATGGGAATATTAAAAGTTCATTTGACAGTTCATTCTAAAAAAAGAGTCCAAGACTATCATTACCAGCTCTAGGCGCAGACCATAAGTAGATTCCCACTATGAAACAATAATAACAGTAGTTAACTTCCTAACACATTACAGTGAGGAAACATTACAATATAAAAATAAAGGGATGAGCGATAATGTTGAGAGAAAAAAAAAGGATAAAAGAATAAAAAAATAGCATTGGACAACCACAATGAAGATAAGGAGAAGATTTAAAATGAAATAAAGGCAATTTCTATCTCATCCAAGTAATAAGGAATCTAGAATTCCTCCTGGTAAAATACAGCACACATTTTACAAAAACTATTATTACCTCCTCTCTTGCACGGCGGGAACGCTTTCTACGAGATTTTGTCTTTGGCACTCTCATCCAAATGACTATGATCTTTACTTGGCACTTTGATTGCAGCTTTGTGTGAGCGACCCATTTCCTAGAAGATGCACAAAATAGCAGTCATATTTTAACGAACAGTTTTGCCTTATTCATCACATAACAAGACTGACATTACAAAAGACTAATGGCTATTTATATTTATAAAAAGAAAGAGACCGAAGAAAAAAAAACTAATAACTAGGATTATCTACGTGCCCAGGAATTGCAAGAAGCAAAAGTTTCATGCCCTGTGAAGTACATCCTACCCATGCTATTGCACATGTAAGTATACAGTATCATGGGATATATGCAAGAGGGTGGAAGGAAATCACAATAGTAAATAAAAAAATAAGCCCTCAATAGAGAAAAGAGAAGTTATCCCAAAAAGAGTAGCAAACAAGTTGGCATAGCTTTACGTGAAACCAGGACAACAAATTATTTATGAAAGTGAGTAACAATAACTACAATGAAACCCAGTTAAGAAGAAACATACATATTATATATATATATATATATATATATATATATATTAAGTGAAAAATAGTAACTTCATTAAAAAAAAAAAGGGAGTGATGTGGTATTTTTTTTCTAAAAATCTAGTGTAAAATAATAAAGATCCTTCTGAAACTTATCAAAGACTTCTAGGTCCTTTCCCTAAAATAATAAAGGGTTTCTAACGAGCATATCAATAAGAAAATTTATAAGAAAAAAGAACTAAACACAATAAACAGATGCGAAAATTGCTGCAAGCAAGTCTACTTCACCTTCAAACTATGTTCTACAGGTTCATTCATTCCAAGTGAAGTTTTTCTCTTCTGAGGTACGATGTTAGACTTCCGTTTTCCTGATAAATCATCCAAACCTGGCCTTCTTCGACCTCCTTTTTTACCATTCCGCTTTGTGTCTTCTGCTGCCACATTGCTAAAATCACCATCATTCTTTGAGAGATTATCTATTGCAAGGATTCCGCCATCATCAGAATTGTCCACATGCAATTTTTTGCCAGAACGCCTTCGTAATTTCACTTCAGAGTCACCAGCGCTGTTGACATCAGTCTTGGGAGAGACCACCCCCTCATCCAGCCTTCCATCATTCCGAGAATCACCTTTTGATGAACCCATTACAGCCATACCATTTTTTCTCACTTGAGTCTTTAAACCAGAATGCCTGCTCCTTCTCGGACGACCTGCCTCAGGAAGATCCCCATTAGTTTTCAGTGAAGTAACAAGTGCACCTCCATTTTCTGAATGCATGGGAGGCTGAGCTTCACCATGCTCAGAACATGTTGAAGGGTCTGCTTCTTTAATAGATGGACTACCAGAAGACAAACTACCAATTTCTTTATCTTGGCCTCTTCTCCTATTAGGCACCATATTATCACTGTCTATTTGGGAATCATCAGCCTCCTCAGTCAACTGAGCTGAAAAACTTCTTTTATGATTCCTTGAATTCTTGGTATTGCAATCTGAGGTATTATCCACTTTTACAGCCTCTGACTTCAACTTGTCAGCCATTTGTTCTTGAGAAGTAGCTTCCACTGTGGAATCACCATTACCAAGCAGAACAGCTCTGTTGCTCATCACCAAGTTTTTTGACTTGTCAACCCCTTTGGGATATCCAGCTTCTGGTTCCAGAATTCCAGAAACCTGATAAACAGAACAGATGAAATAGAAATGAATTCACAATCATAACAACTTAAGAACTGCCAGAATAGGAGGAATTCTTACAATTTCACATACTGCCTTTATACCCTAGATACTGATAACATCAAAATTATTTACTTATATGGCATTCTAACACCGGTGAAGCTCCAGTGGAACACTTGATTTTCCAACTCATGCTAAAGGATTTTATTAAAAAACCATTATAGTCGAATACAAATAATGACAGACAAGGAGCAAATGCAATAACATAAAACACATCTAATTTGCATTTGCATTAAAAATAAGGGAGAGAAATACGAACCAAATGTGATCTAGAATCTACTAAATCATCATGATCCAAAGCTTCAGACCTTTCATGGCATACCGAAGCAACAATATCAGAATAATCAGACAAACAACCGCCAGCCAAATTGACTGCATCCAGCAAGTATGGCCTCAATTTTGTGCCACAGTTGATAAAAACTTTCTCTGCTAATCTGCGTGCAGCTGGCAAAACATCCTGGGAACCAATAATTTATCATACAGGAAACAATCATAAAGAACAATTGATAATATAATACCATTCTGAAGATTAACTTGCCTTATTATCTTCCTTCACTGGAGCTAAGAGACATGAGAGAAGCCCAGAGGGTATATCTTCACTCTCTTCTATTACAAGAGTCATGATAGTTTCCATTGAGGAAAAAACGTTTTCTGAATCATTAGACCTGAAAGGTAACATCATCAGATTTGGAATGATATGCGCTTGAATGCAAAGAACAACATTTTGATGCATCAAAAAGAATTGTCTTAGTGCACACCCTATGATCCTCAGGAAATGATGAAACATCTGTAGAATTAATTCGTCACACTCAAGATCCAACATCACCACACAGGACCGAACCTTAGCAACAGTTTCAAGTATAGATACCCTCCTTGGGTATGACTCACTAGTCATGTCATCCAACTTTTCAAAGGCTTCAACAATCCTTTGAAAGACCTCCTGAGCAGTAATAAAAAAAATCGTTTCAAATAGAGGTAAAAAATTAAATAAGACTCTAAACGCATCCTTAAGATCACATATTGTTTTAATCAGACCTTCATCAAATCATCATCATACGGGGTGTCCGGTGCTGTTATTCTTGTGATTTCACTAATACAAGATGTTGCGCCAAGTCTGATATCCTTATCTTGATGTCTGAAAATTCCTTTAGAAACCAATGCTTTTGTTGCAGAAAAAATAGAAGCTGACATTGTTGGGGAAGGTGATTGCTCCACTCTTGACAACAGAGACTCAGCTCGCTGTCAATACAAAAACCGTTAATAAAGAACAGATCATGCGTAAAACATAACAACAAAGAAACTGCTCTTTGACATATGGAGCTGCTAGCTTTAAGTATCTAACAGAGAATATATATATTCGAAGACTCATGTCCATCTGCTGCCAGATTGCCCCAAAGCTTCGCCAAAAATAACATACAGCCTCTTTCTTTGTCATCATTTAATAATTGGCATACTAAAACCATATATAACCATTTTTTTATTAACCATAAAAGCATAGAGAATTCCGCAACCAAAGCAATAACCTCACCGAAGCCATCTTCGATGAAACCATACCTAGTTTTATGCCATTTCACTCATCTCTGGCATTACAGCCATTTTTTGATTAACCATAAAAGCATGGAGAATGCCACAACCAAAGCAAGCACCTCACCAAAACCTTCTTCCATGAACCATACCTAATTTTCTGCCATTTTCGCCAATCTCTGGCATTACAAACACAAGGTATCTCACAAGCAACCGCACGCACACATATACACACGCACAAAAACCATTCACCCTAACCCTAAAAGCATCAAGAAAACCACAAAAATCAAGAACTCACATCAAGAAGGGCAAGGAGATCCTTCACGGAGGCGGGCGGGCGCAAAAGCAAGTACCCAACCTCCATAATATTCACTTCAAGCACCTTCTCCGGGCACGCCATCAACCCCGATTCAGAATTCCGTGTAGCAGTCTCACACCATCCAAAACCTCACAAATTCCCTACAAACCAAGCGCATCCGAGAAAAAAATCAAATGCCAAACAACAACTAGGGCTCGCGATAAAGAGAAGAGAGCGAGAGAGAGAGAGAGAGAGAGAGAGAGAGAAAGGGAGAAGGAATGAAGAAAACCTAGGGTTTGTTCGGTTCCATACCTGCCCTAGTTTTTCTCACGATGATGACGGAACAATGCTTTGATTTGATCTTCGCTGCGGGCTCTCTCTCGCTAGGAACGAAGAGGGTTGTTTATCGAATAAGGCGGTGTTTTAAGCGGACTCCACCCGTTCTATGTATTCCGGTTTATCGAGATAGTTTCTAGTCCGCACTACTTGTGATCTCCTTGTGATCCTTTGTAGGCGTGGATTCACTAGGAGACGTCAGATATATATCCAATGGTTGGGAAGAGTTAAAAAAAATAATAATAATTTTATAGGAAAATATTTAAAAAATTATATGTAATTAAATTTGAACTTATGCAGATTGATTGATGATTGGAAAGCAATCTATTTCTGCATGTATGCCAATGATTATTTTATTATTATTATTTTATATAGGTTCACTAATATATTTGGTTATATCACGTGATTTATGTATAGAAATTTAAAAAGATTTTTATTTTTATTTTTTTTACATGATTTTAATTTTAAATTTTTAAACATTGATATATATATATATATATATATATATTTTTTTTCTCACTTATATTTATCTAAAACTAATATGATTTTAACCAAAGATTTAATCAATCAAACATCCATGCATGTGTTATACATTTAAAGCTCAATGTATATATATATAATTAATAAATTGATATTGAAAATTTATAATTAAAATTAATTATTTCAAACTGACTAACTTGATGCAAAAGTTCACACCAAACACAAAGCACAATATAAATAAATGCTTTTATTCTACAACAGCCTGAGCCAGCCTGCGTTGCTCTCTCTGGCTCTCCATCATACAAAAGATGAACAACATGTGTTTTTGACAAGAAACACATGTGATAATATTTTTTTTCAGCAACTTCATTGGTCTTATTACCTAATCCTGCATCACATGGAGTGTAGAAGCTTGGAACCAGGCATGAAAAACTCCTCTACAAACATAAGGATAGCGCGCCTTGCTGGGTGACAAACAAACCACCTAGGAAAAAGAACTTCTTCAGTCAAAATGAACAAAACTTTTATAATTCTAAATGTTCAGGTTTTTTATAAACCACCACATGAAAATAAGACTCTGAGAAACAAAGAAAAGGCAACCAAAAGAAGCATTCAATGAGATGAAGTTATGGGAAAAATAAAAAGACAAGAAGATTGTGCATTCTTCATGTTTCCCTCTGCTTGTGATTGGGAATCCTTGACCTTGACCAAATGAATGCACAGCTCCAACTCCTTTGCGGCTGCTCATTGCTCGATGGCTTTCTTTCTTACCCTTTATCACGATAAATATTAAAATTTATCATAAGATTAAAAAAAATAAAGAAGAGAGATTTGGCATTTTTCATCCTCTCAAGCAATCCTAACATTGTCAATATTCTTTGTGGACTTCTGGTCTTCTCAGTAATATTGCTATCACGCCTCTTAGACCAATTAATTGCGCTTTCTTCCAAAGTCAAAGGTTGAGACCTTTAAGAAAGATAACATTATGTGCAAATTTCAAGTAAATGAGCCAATATCTTTTGCAAGAGTGCAGAAAATAATCTAAGTTTCACAGTGTTCTCTCACGTGTGTCAATTGTCATATTCTTCCCATGCAATTGCCTACATATATATATATATGCCCTTGTCCAGCGAGGATTTCTCTTTGTTTTGAAATTCTTGTGGCATTAGGATCTACAAAACCTGAAAATCTGCTAAGAAAGCTATAACTAAAAGGGACCCATTATTGCAAATAAGAATCAAGTATAAAAGCATTTTCCCAGAAAAGGAGTAAGAGAGCGATGTAATATTTTAAGTACTCTGAGAAATTATCTTCTCAATCTGCTTAGATCTTGAAGTTCTCACTACCAAAAAATGAATATATATATATATAGTTAACACTGGAAATGATCCATCTACTTAGTTAAGATATTCATGAAAAGAAGATGATCTTTGTCTTCTAAATTTATATAGTGATTGTGTAACTAATGACATGCTATTCATCAATTCAGCCACTATGCCACCAGAGTAGTTTCATCACAATCAATGCACTTTAAAGTTTAAAGAAAAAGAGAATAATCCAATACTTTCGCATCATTTCGAACAAATTGAATGACATGCCCTGGGTAAATGGTAGAAGAACAAATTCCAAACACTTCCTCTAACCTCATTTTATTGACAAATCAAAAGATGAAAATATTGAAATTACAAACAAATTAATGTCAAAAGCAAATGAAGAGTATCAACCTGCCATGTTTACTTAATATTAATTTAGGGAGGGTTTGGTCACAAGAAACATTTGTACAATCAGTTTATTATCTAATCGAAATAAATTGCAGGCTTACCATAATTACTTAATATAAAATCAGGGTGATCAAATATGGTTCCTGCTTTATTCAAAAAAAAAAATATATATATATGGTTCCTGCTCAAAATTTGATTTTAAACCTTTAGATCAAAACCTTTTTAAGATACTAAAATGAATATACATGTATAGTTCAAGCACCAAAAGTGCACTTATACAACCTAAATATTAATCAAGCCAGACCACATCATAACATAATTGGGATAAAACATTTCACTTAAAAAAACCAAATGGGAATAACAAAATCTTATTCCAGACATTATCAAACACATCTTTAATGACAAAATGAGATTTTCAAAACAAATGGCACCTTACTGATGAAGCACTGTTTGCATGTTTAAACTTTTTTCATATATTAGTCACTAACCATTGCGCCAAATCATCTCTTTGAAGACATACATGGCTCTAAGTAAAAAATTACAAGTTTAAAATCACATAATTTTCGAAACCCTAGAGCTCCCAAGCTGGAACTAAGATGAATATTATCCTACAAATGTTCTATCTCCATCTATGCACAACCATAAAAGAGCAATGCAAACATCAAATTCGCCATGAATGTAATGATAAAAGCAAAATATAACCTAAAATGGAGGGATTCCGAGCGCCATTGTGCTTCGATTGGGCCGGAACTAGGGTTAGAGTCAAGGCTCTCGGCAATTGGCAAACACTCGTGATGGATTGCGAGGGAAAGGGTAATATGATAAACAGAAGTATCCGGTATACTACGCCGATGGAACTGGTTAAGAATCACGTAGGATAAAATTGTAGATAAAATTGGCTAGTCATCTATTCGGATTGTGCCAGGTGGAAATCTAACGGTTGTTAAAATATTCATCTTGCTGGTTCCAAAAACAGGATATTCTTTTGATCCTCTCTTATCACATCCTGATACGTATACTTTTTTATATATATATATTTTTTTATGTATGTTGTGATTAAGGGACGCGTGCCAAACTAAAATAAGAGAAGACTATAGAATAATCTGGTTCTGGAATAAGAGAATGAGTCCGTTGTTAAAGGTGTTGAGTTGGAAAATAAGTTTTTTTTAAGCAAATAGGTGACAAGCCCCATCTAAAGAGAAGCCAATACAAATGTGGAGTTAATATTTTTATATCCTTATTTTATACGAGCTTGACATTTGATCTTATAAAAAAGATATGATGCTAATAAGTTATGAAACCATTTGTTTATAGCAAAAATTATTTTAAATTTATTTTAAATCATGTATGATATATATTAGTTATTTGTTAAGATTTGCTTTTTTTTTTTTATGTTGATTTATATTTTATAACTTCTAAATCGAGATTTTATTAAATTCTTCGTATAGTTGTTTAGCCTTTAAAATGCTCATTTAGGTAACGGTTGAAAATCTCCAAGATCATGTCAAAATTGTTTTAAAATAATAAAAAAACATTAAGTAGATCATATTAAAATTGTTTTAAAATAATAAAAAAAATTAAGTGCGATCTCATTAAAACTAAAAACTTTCTTTAAAAGATTTAAAAGCCAAGCAAAATAACTAATGAGAAAAATTCTTTGATTGTCAAATCAAATAATAAAGCACAAGGTAGTCCCACAAACTCTACTAAAAAAATATATATTATTTGATTAATTAAATTTCATTGTAAAAATAACTATTCATATAATCATATTCCAAAGTCAATATTTGGTACAAAAGCAGAAATAAGTTGGGATTTCGACCAGGCAGCCTCACATGTCCATGCGTTTAAAGAAACCTTGAAATAACCTTGCAATGATCCACATGCTCTGGATCTCTGATCCCATCACATGCTGTGTTTTGTCATGTATTATCCCTTCTCAGATATGTGCAAATTTTACTTTCGTAAAAATAAACATTTAATTTATATTTTTGAGATGAGCTTCTATTTTAATGCCTATCAATATTAGTTTTTATTTTTTATAAATATGCGACACCTCTCATTAAGAAAAATCAGAGATATACCGACATAGAATTAATAATTAATATACATATATATATATATATATATATATACCATTATATTATGTGGAGTTTTAAAATTCAATGTTTGAACATGCTATTAAAATAAACACTCTACGTAAATAATCTGATATTAATAGACCAAAATACAGTTGATATTAATATGAAGGAAAACATTTTTTTAAAGTTTTATATAAACGCATCTCACTTGAATGCTTTAGCAAATTAACATAGTTTAACATCTAAATATCAAACTGTACAAAACACTTAACATGATCAAAGGCCAAATAACAGTGGCTCAAACTTAATAATCTGTCATTTTAATATTCTTGTTTCCATAATCACTTTTTGTAAGCTAATTACTAAGTAATTTGTTGAGCTTGCACAAAAGTATGATTCAAAGGGTTTATAAATAATTTGTTGAGGCTGCACACACGAAGTGATTTGAGAGGTTTGTAGAGAAATTTATAACCAAATATGGGCATTGGTTTATTCTAAAATGTTACAATGAATAAAAGCATGCTTCATACTTGACCTAAGCCATTTTAGTCCTAAAAAAAAAAAGTATTTCCTACTTCATTAGAAAGAGAGATTTACCACTGAAACTTCTATGACTCACCATTCTAATTCTCCGTCATACACACAAATTCTAACAATTTCTTAACAAAATTAAAAACACTAAAAATAATAATAAAAGAAAACAAGCTAGAATTTAATAAGGCAGTCGTCCAGCTGCCACCAAAAGAGAGAACAACTAAATCAAGGACCCCTCTCAAAGAAAAGGACAAGTAGAATAGAAGAAATGAATGCATCCAAGATCCCTCATTTACAGCACACACACACAGCTATTACCACTATTAGTCCACTGGTATTACCACCATTACATACAATGCATGATGCATGTGACGCCATATATAATATATATATGAATACTTAACAGAGAAAAAGAGCTGCACATTCTGATTCTAAATTTACAAAAAACTTCACCATTCACCACATGGGAGGGGTCCAGAAGTACCTCTTTGATGCGTCATCAAGGGCCTCAACGTGCTTCTCACCTCCTCCCTCCATCTTGCACTGTATCAAATGTAATTAATATATTATGGTTAACGGCAAGGAGAAGGGGAAAAATATCTATTTTTATACTTACACTGCTGAAATCCCAAGGCTTACTTAGGAGTAGTATTGTTTAAAGCCAAGCTCATAGTCCAAAAGATTCCACTAGTTATTAAAAGCTTCGTTGGAAATGGCGAGGCTTTTCTTCAGCTTATATTTAACACCATTAACACTAAATTTTCAAGATTAAAAAAATAAATACTCCAACAATAAAAAAATGGTGAATTCCAAATAATAACAATAACAAAAGGGATTACACTATGGTTTAAAATTGTAGTAAATTATAACATGTTTCGGTTACCCTTGATCCCATCTAAAACTTAATACTATTTAAGCATTGATATACTTAAAAAAACTCACCGACGCATAAACATTCAAACAAACAAATTTTATTTTTTTTCCAAAGTAAACAAGATAAACACCATCAATACTATTATCTCTAATCAGTCAAATCACCAAACAATCATTGATAAAAATCCAAGAGCCATGAGTAACTGTTCAAATGCATAATAAGTTAAAGCCAACAAAAAGACGAGTTCTTCATCATAAAATCTATTAAATTACTACAAAAAGCCCTAAATTTTAAACAAAAGAAAACAAAGGAAAACAAGTCACATCAGCAAAAAAACTAATTTGAAGTTTTGAGAGGGGATGATATGAAAAAGAAAAGACGCATCGAAAAAAACTACTTGAGATTCCCTTGTCGCTACCCAGAAAGCAAGCGACGAAGTAGGTATTCAATCACACAAAGACGACGACGGCCCTGTCCATCAACACAAATGACAGAACCGTTCCAGAACAATGGAAAGAGTTGTCGGGAATGGAAAAGCGCATAGGAAAAAAAAAAAGTAATAAGAAGCTTTTTCACAACTTACCCGAACTTTACCTAAAGTTCATTCAATGATGACCCCGCAGTTTCAGAATGGCAAGCTCTTGGATGTTGAGCTGGAAGTGAGGGCCTTGAAATGATCGGACGGCGCAAAATCACCGGGGAGGTTCGCACGGCGCACAATCCGCCACATGTTGCTTTGTAGACTTTGTTGCACCAGCTGGCGAACGGCGCGTCTTTCCTCACTCATTCCCGCTTCGATCTCGGCCGTTGATTTTGGATCTGATGGCGTTGATTTGATCGGGGCGGAAATGGATCCAAAGCCCTCGGAAACCTGTTTCCCTTTGTCGACGGTTAGGATTTCTAGCAAACGGGAAGCGCGTTTCTGGGCGAGTTGGGAACCGAGGAGGGTGAGCTCTAGGAGGGAGGAGATGACTCCCGATTGGATCATGGCCGTTCGATCGTTGTATCCCTTGTGAGCCATCACCATGAGTATATAAGCTGCTTTCTCTTGGCAAGAAGGGGAATCGGACCAGTTGAGAACGTCGACGAGGATGGGAAACGCGTCCCTCGTGCGGCTCACGGCGCGCCGGCCATCGGAGACGGTGACGAGATTGGAGAGGATGGCGAGGGTGCGATCGCTGAACTCCATGTCGCCAATGGCGGCGAGTAGAGATTCGGCGAGTCCAGCGTCGATGAGGTTGAAGACGTTCATGGGGGCAATGGAGAGATTGAAGAGAGCTCGGAGAGCGTCTTGCTTGAAAGTGGAACTAGGGTTAGGGTGAGGGTTTTTGAACGCGTTTACTAAGAAGGGAATGGCGCCGGAGGAGCCGATGATGGGTTTATTCGAGTCTAGAGCGCTGAGGCTGAGGAAGTTGGCAACAATGGCTTCAGAGATAGAAGGGGAGATAGAAGGGGAGCTGATCAGGGTAAGCATTTTGTGAATCGCTCCTGCTTTCACGATCGCCGCTTTGTTCCTGAAACAAAATCGATAGTTTTAAGAGAGTGGAAAATCGAAGTTTTGGATGTCAAGAGATGAGAGAAAGAGAATGCTCACATGTCATTTCCGATCCCAAGGTTGGCGAGGGCGTAGAGGGTAGTGATTTGGACCTCGGGGTCGTCGGAATCGACCATCCCAACAAGAGGAGGAATTGATCCGAGCATCGCAAGCGTCTCCCTCGCTTCGGGATCATCCTTAGCCAGACGCCGGACGTCCATCGCCGCCGATCTCTTCCTATCGTGATCCTCCTCTTGTAGTCTCCTAACCACGCCCTTTAACTCTTCTAGAACTTCGACTTTCCGCTTAAACTCTGCTTCCGTTTCCTCCGATCCCGACTCCGAAGCCTCGGCCATCAATAGCTCAGCAAGCCGCTCCGATCCATGCTTCCTCCTCGACTCCGACGATACCGGCGCCAGAGCTGGCGACGGTGCCGGCGAATGGCGTCGCTTCTGACGCGATGCGCCGCACATCACAGTCTCAAGGAGCTTACGCCGAAGCACCGCAGCGGAAACCAGAGGCCAAAATCGGAACCCTCCATTCCCAGCGAGGGCTCCCACGTCGGCTCGAGCACACTTCGCCATCTGAGAATTGTCACATTGGCAGCTGAGGACACGATTGATCTTGAAAACGAGATACTTTTTCATGGCTTGCTGGAGAAGCCATTGCCGTACCGTCACCGCCGCCGCAACCTTTTCTCAAGGTACTCCCCACTCTCTCTAGTCTCTGTTTATATAACGGAGCTCGGTTTCCCAGGCTCTTCTTCGCTTCTCTCTCTTGCCTTTTTTCTCCATACCCCCCTGTCGGTTTGGATAAGTTATGCAATTAAATAATTATAATTTCATAGGGGGTTCTATGCAAACAAAGTGTAGAGTAAGCAGTGGTTTTAGTACACTATTAACATTAAATAATTTAAAATTTATATTAAAAACAAGATCTGGAAAAGAAACGCCACTTCTTGGGAAGATGATTTTATAGTTAAGACTGATTGAATAATTAATTAATATTACATGTAAGAGTGTACTTACAAAAGATGGGGTTAGGAAAAGAAGCGCCAACTCTAGGGTGAAGCATGCGCCATTAACCATAAGCCATTAATATCAGATAAATTACAGGGATTGCCACTGTAGAGATGTTATTGTGGGCCCGCTAATCAATGGTTATTATGGTTCGATGGTTCGGATCTCGAGGTATATGATTCTCTGTTTGGGAAACGAATACAACCCGATTCACTTGGGAATTCCTCGAGATACGGTATCAAGACCTGATCTCGAGGAAAATGTTCGGTTGATACTAGAGCGATTCACTCGAAAAAAGGCCTTTAATTCTGGCCGTTTGGGTAACACGTGCGGGTTTATTAGCGAGATCCTGGCCGTAAATCCGGTGCTTTTAGTGGCGAGTCAAAGCGACGACGCGAAACGTACAACCATGACTGATCATTAAAGAGGTCGGTTTAGAATAACCGCCAGATTTGGTCCAGCGTGGCCTTTGTGATAAGCGATTGTGATTGGATCGTGCGGCGGGGACCGAGTCGTGGTGGAGGAATAAAATAACCGGGACCGCACTGTAGTGCGTTCTTGGTTGTTATAATGACGATAACACCCCTAATGTCGGTGGCATCGAATTCTCATTTAAAGTGTTGCGGCGATGTGAACCGTCCGATTGGTGGGACCGAAGGCATGGTGTGATGACTGATGCGGTGTGTTGGTGATCACGAGGGACTTTGTCTAGTAGTGTGAGTCAAAAGGGGCAGGATGGGGTAGTGGTTGGTTTGACTAGGCAGTGTTGTTGGACTTTTTTAGGCTTTGGTCCTTTCGCCATTGACAAATGGCTCTCTACGGCTTTGGTTGGGTTTCCAATGTTGTTCACTCATTTGACAGTATTCACATTTGTATGGTTTGATCTTGAGCATTGTGTTGCATATAATTCATTGGTGTATTTTGTGGGCTCTTGAAATACTTGCCCATTAAACGCTGACATAATCACGGTAGGAAATCATACATTTTGAATTTCTAGGATTTTGCTTTGCAGGTGAGGCTGGATACGTTTGGATTGGCTTACTTATTTTCTTGGGCAAAAACCATTCTCTCGTGCCAGAAACTATTTGTGACACAATTTAATATTTGCTTTAGATTTTTTAACAAAAGTAGCAAATTTTTAAGTTAACAATAAATAACTTCTGATAAGATGTTTATGCATATGATCATTAAAACAATTTATACAAATAAACAATTTTAAAATTATTTTTTAAAGGTAATGTAATAATTTCCCAAAAAAAAAAATTGTTTATCTTCTATTTTTAGGATATATAATAACGGCAACTGTTGTATTATTCACTCATTTTGTGTTTTTAAATTTAATTTTAAAATAAAATTAAAACCGAAATAAAACCTTATTTTAAATAATATAATCTTTAAACACATCAATTCACTGAAATGACCAAAAACATGTTTATATCGAAGGGAAACACTCTTCCTTCATAAATTTTAAACTACATATTACTTGTATTATTCCGAAAATCTGGATGACAATTACTTCAGGCAAAATTTAAACATTACTTCAATTGCACATACTCTAGAGATTAAGAGAAGACAATACCTTAAAACCCATAACATTAGTTTCAGCCGAGCTGAAAGGTATTTATGTAATCACTCAATCTTCTCAAGAAATCTAAGGCCCACACTGTGTTAATATTAGAAGTCTCTAATAAAAGAAATGATAAAAAAAAAAAAAAATTATTTAAATATATATACATATACACAATTCAACATTTTCACCATCTTCATTCATTATTTGCTCATTTATTTCCCGACCAACTACATGAAGCACAAGCAACATACATACAATTGTTGACACCTTGACCTTTTCAACCTTTTTTTTTTAAATTAATTTTCGCAAACACCTAACTGTCAGCCATTACCATTTCAGATGGAATCAAGTATATATCCACAAAAGACATACCAAAGCAGCATTTTACATAAAACCGGGCATCGCTTTTGGCAAAGTGAAACGAAACCAATCATAATACTACAATTGCCTGCTTAATCGATTTAGCTTTACCCAAATTAACTCATATACACTAGGTTTATGTTTGTAAATAGAAAAAAAAAGAATATACGTATACTACCTTTGGTTTTTTTTATTTGCCCATTTTAACTAAATCATATATAAATTAAAAAAATTAGTTAAAATTAGTTGAACTTTTTGATATTATTCTTATTTAATAATATATTTTAAAAAATATGTTGCTAAATATAATTTATTGAAAATTATAGAAACACATTAAATATAAAGTATAAATTTGAATAAAAAAATATTTAATGCTTTATAAAATTTTCAAATGTACAAATAAAAAAATAAACTAAATAAAATAAATAAAAAAGCTGAAATGAGTATTTAACAACCCTAAAAGTTTAACATCCATCTCAGACTATAATTAATATTTTATAGAAAATTTTTTTGACATAGGATTGGTGTCTATGAACATTTAATCATGAAGAAACAAAAAAAAAACCTAGTAGAGCATGATAAATCAAGTTTACAGGCACAATCATCTAGGGAAGCAAGTGGGGTGGGTAGTCCCTTCTCTCCACAAGGACCCACCCTGATGGACGAAAATTCTCCACAATCTCCCATGGGGCGAGGAACAGGGGGAAACTCTTCCTTGTTTAGTGAGGTGAGGCAGAGATGGGTAATGCTCTCCACGCCCTGTGGGGTTCCCCGTGAGAATCCCCAAGGAAAGCAAGAAATCCACGCGCTCGCGGAGATTTCCCAGTAAAAATAAAGCATATATTTTAATTTAATTTATTAATTTAATTTCAAATTTTATGTTATTTATATTAATTAACTTGTTACATGATACATTATATTATGATTTATTAAAAAAAATATTTTGTGAATTATTTATTTCATTTATGACATGCATGTTATAGGGAAAAAAAAGGAAGTAATGAGGAATACAGACAGGCATCCCATGGGGTGAGCCTTGTTAGGGAATACAACTGTGTATACAGCTGTATATCTATATTTGTATAGCTACCATATTTATATAACGTGTATCTATATATACCTTGTACAATTGTAGGTTTTTGTAGCGAAAATTGATTAATCTTTTCCACCTAACATGGTATAAGAGAGGTTTTTCTAAACCTTTTTTTCTCCGCGCCGCCGCCCTCGATCCGCGTGCACCACCTCGATCCGCGCGCCGCCCTCGGCAACCGCGCCCGCACACGCACCCCAGCGACACCTGCCGCCCGCGTGCGTCCCCCGTGCGCCGCCCACACGCGGCCCAACGCGTCCCCAGCGCACGCCGCCTGCGCGCCGTCCGCACGCGTTCCCAGCTCTCCATGAATCTTATTTTAGCTAGCCAGCTCGCTTCTCTTGGCTATCTTGTTATTTTTGATGAGTTTGGTTGTCGTGTGCAGGATCGTCTTACAGGGACCCTCATTGAAGTTGGCCATCGCCATAGTAGGGTGTATGTGCTCGATCACCTTCGTCTTCCGTCCTCTTCTACGTTACTAGCGGCCTCTATTTATTGTTTTTCTACTGTTCATTTCCATCAGTGGCATCATCGGCTTGGCCATCCTAGTGGTTCTTGCCTGTCTTCTCTTATTAATCAAGGTGTTTTAGGTCGTGTTTCAGTTGATAATTCTCATTCTTGTTCGGGTTGTAAGCTTGGCAAACAGCTACAACTCCTGTATCCTTCAAGTGTGTCTAGGTCTAGGTCTCCGTTTGAATTAGTTCATTCGGATGTTTGGGGTCCTGCCCCGTTTGTTTCCAAAGGTGGACATATTATTATGTTATTTTTGTTGATGATTTCTCCCGTTACACTTGGATTTATTTTATGTATTGATGATTTCCAAAGGTTTATATTGATTTCTATAATATGGTGCGCACCCAATTTTATGCCACAATTCGTACTTTCCGTTCCGATTCAGGAGGGGAGTATCTTTCTCATGAATTTCGTAAGGTTCTTGCCTCCCACGGCACTCTTCCTCAGTTCTCTTGTCCTGGAGCCCATGCTCAGAATGGCACTGCTGAAAGGAAACATCGTTATATTCTTGAAACCGCTCGTACTCTTCTCATTGCCTCCCATGTTCCCCCTCACTTTTGGGCTGAGGCTGTCTCTAATGCTGTTTACCTCATCAATCTTCAACCCTCTTCCTTTCTTCAGGGTTGTAGTGTAGGAGAATGTCTTTTTTACAGCCCACCCCATTATTCTCATCTTCGTGTGTTTGGTTGTTTGTGTTATGTCCTCCTTATGCCTCTAGAGCGGACTAAACTTTCTACTCAGTCTGTTCCTTGTGTCTTCCTTGGTTATAGTCCTGAGCACAAAGTCTATCGGTGTTATGATCATGTTACACGTCGCATCCGTATCTCGCGTGATGTCTCCTTTGTTGAGGATCGTCCTTTCTTTGTCCCTTCCCCTTCCTCTTCTTCTCACTCCTCTACTACATCATCCGATGTTCAGTTTCTCATTGTGTCCTCACCACCTCCTCTGTCCCCACCTCCACCTGTATTTCATCCTTCCTCTCCTCCATCTGTTTCACCGTTGACTGCTGACCCTCCTGTCCAGTTTTCTATTCCCGATCCTCCTCTTCCTGAGCAGTCACCCCCGGCGCCAACGGCTTCCTCTGATGTGTTCCCTGCGGATGATCCCCCTGCACGTCATTATCCTCTTCGTGATCGTCATCCCCCTGATCGCCTTAATCTTGCCTCTCAGCTTCTTGACCTACCTATTTCTCCCTCGATGGCCCTCCGAGCCATCTTCTTCTGAGAGGTCGTCGAAAATACCGAGTGGCAAGCTGCTATGTCTGCTGAGTTGGAGGCTCTCGAGCGCACTTCTACATGGGATTTGATTCCCCTTCCTCCTGGTGTTGTTCCCATTACCTACAAGTGGGTCTATAAAGTCAAGACTCGCTCGGCAGGTTACGTAGAGCGATGCAAGGCTCGTCTTGTGGCTCGTGGTTTCTGCGAGGGAGGCGGGGGACGAGATTATGATGAGACTTTTGCTCCTGTAGCTCATATGACTATCATTCGAGCTCTCATTGCTGTAGTTGCTGTTCGACGATGGTCCTCTTTCAGCTTAATGTGAAGAATGCTTTTCTTCACGGGGATCTTCAGCATGAGGTTTACATGCTTCCTCCCCGCTTTTTTTCTTCTCATTCGGTTTTGATGCAGTCAGCCCTGGAAGGCTCTCTATGGTCTCAAAGCAGGGCTCCTCGGGCTCGGTTTAAGCGTTCGAGTCTGCGTGGTTGTTCTTTGGTTTTGACCTATTCGCATGATCCCGCTTTGTTTGTGCACTCTTTCTCTCATGGTCGGACTTTGTTGTTGCTTTATGTGGATGATATGATCATCATCTGGTGATGATCACGCTCATGTGGATTTTGTCAAGCATCACCTTCACCAACATTTCCAGATGACTGATCTTGGTCGATTGAGCTATTTCTTGGGCATTGAGATCAATTCTACTTCTACTGGTTTTCAGTTGTCCCAGCAGCGTTACACATCTGATATCCTCGCACGCAGTCGACTCTCGACTCTTGTCTTTGTGACCACTCCTATGGAGCTACATCTTCAGTTGCGTGCTGATGTGGAGGCTCCCTTATCTGATCTGACACGCTATCATCACTTGGTTTGGAGTCTGGTCTATCTTACCCTCACTCGTCCAGGCATTGCTTATCTTTGTGCATGTTTTGAGTCGGTTGTTAGTGCACCTACTTCATTCACTATGGCCCATCTTTTTGAGGCTTTTTGCGCTATCTTGAGCAACTCCGTCTCGAGGCCTCCTCTTCTCTCGGCCGCAGTTCTCGGAGCTTTGTTCTTATTCCGATGCTACTTGGGCTAGTGATCCGATCGATCGTTGTTACATTCGCGCTACGTTTGTTCTTAGGCTCTTCTCTCATTGCTTGTAAATCCAAGAAGCAAACTGGCGTTTCTCGATCTAGCACTGAAGCAGAGCTTCGTACTATGGCTACTACTGCTGAGGAGATTGTTTGGTTGTGTTGGCTTTTGCATGATCTTGGTGTTGTCTCGCATGCTCCTACTTCTCTACATTGTGACAACACCGGTGCCATTCAGATCACTTTGAATCCTGTCAAACATTCCCTCTCCAAGCATATTGGCTTTCTTCTTGCGTGATCAGTACAACAAAGGCATTCTGGCTCCCCAGTTTGTTCCTTCTGAGAGTCAGCTTGCGGATCTGTTTACTAAATCTCAGACACGGGCACAACATGATTTTCTCTTGTCTAAACTCTCGATGTGATCCCCTGTGAGTTTGTTGGGGGAAGGGGGGTTGGGGGTTGTTAGGGAATACAGCTGTGTATACAACTGTATATCTATATTTGTATAGCTACCATATTTATATAATTGTGTATCTATATATACCTTGTACAATTGTAGATTTTTGTAATGAAAATTGATTAATCTTTTCCACCTAACAAGCCTATACTAACACTAAATGCATAGCTACCCTCGATGGTGAGCATACAAGTGAATAAACAGTTGACAAGTACATGAACTAGAAACACCATTCAAAAGGTCTAGAAAATTGGATGAAACTAGGGCTAGCAATATAAAAAGATTGAAAACATAATTCAACAAAGGGATGCCATAAGATCGCAAAGGGCATCAACTGCATAATTTATCAGGAAGGACAAAGTATAATTGCTCAACTTCAAAGAAACCAAAAAGCACAAAAAATTAGGAAGCTAAAAAAATCCACCCATATCAAACAAGGTTCATAATTCAACAAAAGAATGCCATAAGATTTTTACCATCGAGTAAATATAGATGATCAAAAGCACAGTAATTCAAAAAACAAAAGAAATGAAGTAACACATCCGCATATAATGATATAAAGACAAGTTCATCTTCAATCAAATGCAATCAAATGCAGAATTACCAATAAGTATTAAAAGCATCCCACTAATTTTCTGTTTCAAAATTAGATCAACTCCAATAAAAATCTCCCACCAACTAAATTTTCAAAGAAATCCTTCAACCTATATAAAGAGAAAAAAAAATTGGAGGTTGAATCATTTTACCAAATTCCTCTGCAATTTTTAATCCAATCCAAGCGCGCAGACCATAATGAGAAAAATAATAAACTTTGACTTCAGATATCCAATTTTCAGGGAGACTTCATAATGGCAACTGGCAAGGGTAGCAAAAATAGCATTCCATTGTATCAAAATTAGACTGGTCCTGGGCATCAAATTCCAGATGGCTATCCAACTTAGTATCTATTCTAATCAAGCCCATCCTTTTGAAAGCCTTGTTTACAGTACTAGTACGAATAATAGTAATTGAATAATTTTCCCGTGTTTTTAAGGAATGAATGCTAATTACAATATGAATAAAAATTGGCAATCCGACGTCTGACCAATCCTCTTTGAAAATAACACCATGTGAAGCTTAAACACAAAAAAACCCAAATCAAACAAACAATTCTTTTAAAAATTTTCATTAAAAAGGCTTGGTTTAATAAAATAATGAGTTAAAACTACCATCCTGATGTTCATTGGAACATAATATAGAATTAAAATCACCAACTACAACCAAGGGCAGCTTAAGCACAGAAAAACAGGAAAGACTATTCCAAACATCCTTCTGAATCGAAACACTAACCATTATAAACTTCAAAAGATACCTAATCAGAACGTTTAGCTGAAAAAATAACCAGACGCAACACATAAAGAAAGTATGCGAGTGGAGTGATCTTACAGTTCTTACTGACATTTCGGGTCCTGAACACAATTAATGCTTCATGAAAAGCCTTCAGGGAGGATAGCCACCCATTCACATTGATTAGAAAATTTAGATAAAAAACAGACGACCATTTCTTCATTAGCGCTGGTAGAATTTCCACCAAACATGTAACATCACCCTTCAATTGCCAAAGGTGTTTTAACTCAAGTTGCAGTCCTAGGGTTTGACACACTCTCACAAGTCAACACAATAAAATACTACAGAGAAGATAACAATAGGAAAGAGCTTAGAGCAGGGATTTTTAACTCCAATGCTAGTTTTATTTAGAGGCCAATTTCATAGCTCCTCTATAGCCTAAAGATTCAACTTTAGCATTCCTTTGATATTTGCCTAAAAGGTTGTATTTTCATCAATATCCTTCATTGACTCCAAATCTTTATCTGAGATTCCCATCTCTTTCTCTCCCTATTCTAAATCTGCCATTGTTGGCTTGAGAGTGTGAGCAATTCTCAAGCCAACAATTGGGGTTTCCAACATCACTCAGTTCTAATACCTTATAAAATAAAAACCATTGGACACATACGCCATCATTAAAGATCCAATACCCTCCAAAGACTAAGCAAGGCCACCCTTATGTGTTCAAGTAAAGGCACTTTCCCAAGAAGCTCTTGAAAGAGAGATATCGTCATTTACTCTTGTGTGCAAAAACAAAAGTCAGCATCAGCAAAATTAAACTCCTGGGCAGAGTTCTTCAGTTTCTCAATATTATCTTTAATGTTAACCAAAGGAAGCAAGTAGTCCTTTCATTGCTCAGCACCTCAACGTCTGAACCAGAGACCTCAAATTATTAGAGTAAATAATAGACTCACATTGGTAAATTTATTATACATGAATATGAATCAGGCCAACCTGATATGAATCATGCTAACATTATATCAGAGCTTGTTCGTATGTTTGTTGGCAACATGACCAAACTTTCAAAGCTAGCAAAGGCAACAAATAATTTTTTCAAATTTCACAATAGTTAAAAATAATAATAATAATAATAATAATAATAATAAAAATAAAAATAAAAATCTTCGAACACAGTATCAAGTGCTCAAAAACTAAAAGCAGCACCCAACACAAGTCAAACACAATTCAAAATTAAATCCTGACTGAAGATTCTAAAAATAAACCAATAAAGACAAAAACAAGGCTCAGATTCAACTTCTGCAGGTCATTTGATTCCAACCAAGTACCATAGCTAAACCTATTACTGGCTCTCAAAAATGTAAAGGGTGCGGTTGCCAGCTACTGGCTGGCCATCCAAACTGTTCAGCCCTTTTCATAGAGAGACCATCTGGGTCAAGAGGTTTGGTCAGTAAATCATCGCTAACCATCAAACAAACAAAAAATGACATACACTGGTGTTAGCATCATTCCCTTCGCCTCTAGTGTGTACGGTGCGAGCGAAAGGGCTCACCCAAAAAAACCAAAGCTCAAGCTCAGCTGATTTATTATGAAACAAGTTTCATCAAGAAAAAACAATCTGAACATCAGAAGATGCCAATATAAAAGGAATTGAAAATCTCAATACCACCCTTCAACATCAGTTATATGCTGGTCATTATAATGAAGAAAGATAGAATGAAAACAAGGAAAACAAGAAGAAAAGCAAGATGATGAAGGCATACTGAAATCTCTTAGCAACATATGGCTGCAGGTCATAATTACCTGCCCCGCCATACACATTCATAGCACAGGGTTGTTCATCACAGAATCCATGGACACTTGAGGAATTTTATTTATCCCAACAATAAAGAGAGAGAGATTTGCAGTGGTGGCTTACCTGACACGTGGCAGATGAGGATCAAGCATAATTATTATGCCAGGAGTAAGTTGTTCTGAATCAGAATATGAATAAATAAGGATAAACGAAAAGCAATTAAGTCACCGCCCAAATAACCGAGCGATAAGAAGAAAAAAAAAAAAACTTAAGGCAATAAAAAGAATCTACTAACATAAGAATGTTGGAGAAATAATTAAAAAGGAAGAGCAGAGACTATTCAGGTGAAGGGTTATAGAATAAGAAGATATTGACCCAAATGTGTTTGGTAAGAAATTGGACGAAATGATATGTCTGATCTTGTTTTGAATGGAAGGATCAACATCCATAATAGATTACCTAAATACCAATAGCTTATTTGCGTGCTGCCTACAATGAAAGCTTGATTAGCTCTAAAGAACAAAATAGAGTTTGCATATGATAACTTAATGTCCCAGAAAACAACCAAAAAGCTCGTAGAAGACCACAATAACAAGAATTCCATCATGGTAATAAGCCACATAGAAGACTTCTACCACAATTAAACATGTTTTCTCAAAAGAGGCTCAGAATAACACTTTGACTTCAGCAATTCTGCCATGGAAACTCCAGTGGCTGCAAATAAATGCCCCGCCATGAAGGAGACCAGCAACAACAATCATATGTGACAGCAATATAAGAGCTTGCATGTAGCTTTAAAAACCCTAAATTCTAAACCCAGAAACAAAATCGCAAGAATTGATTAAGGGCACCCAGAAAATAACCATAGATCCCTGGGTACAGTCATCACAGCCTCTAGAAAGTAAAGAGAGAACAAGGCAGGAACATAGCCATAATAGGCAAAATCTTTGAACGCTGGAATAATGGCTGCAGAGGTTGCGAATTAAACACACCTTCCATCTGCCTCGCCATGGTACAAAACAACAACAACAACTACTACTTCTACTACCCGGTTTCATAGGCCGTGACGACGATGACGACGACAACAACAACAACGAATAAAGATTATTGGTTTGCCTATCCGCAGCAGACATTTACCATTTAAAAAAGCCATACAAGCAAATATAATTCTTACATTTTTACGAGAGTACATTAAGCAACTACCCACACTTTAATAGGGGGCATACAATTAACTCCCACATCTCCTTCGTGTTCATGGTAAAATGGCTGCAGAGGTTGCCTGCTGAATAGCAGGCCATCCATCTGCCTCGCCATTCCAAGGACAAGTTTTTACTAGGCTATAATAGCCATCACCCACTTTAATAAGGCATAGAAACAATTCCCTCAGATAAATAAATAAATAACGTTGACAGAGAGAATCTCCTTTGCATTATTTGTAAAGCCAGCTAGGAAAGGGTCAGGTAAGTATAACTGTCTCAAAACTCAAACTTGTAATATTTAATTGCTAAAATTTACATGTGTTAATAGATTTATAATGAAAATAGAATTACTTAGAGCTCTCACTATAATAGAATCAGATAGAGAATTTATTTAAGATATGCTTACCATATAAATTGATTATTGCTTAGAAAGACACCTAAATGTAGCTTGATTATTTCTTTTATCCTTATTGTTCAACCAATAAACACAAAAGTCTACAACTTCCATCGTTGACTTCTCCTATTATCCAATCCTCAGCTCATGAATTGACACAATCATTTTGGCGTCCAAGCTGTTGGTAATATAATGGAGCTTCAAAATCACCAACTAAACACAGCTAACAAGCTGAACATATACTCCAATGACTGCAAACACTTGCCCCGCCATCTAACGACTTGGAGGAAAACAACTCTTCCAAAAAAATATAAACACAAGGACAGGGGAGAATGTACAGCTCACCAGAATACATGTGATAAATAATAAATGCTAAAAATCAAATTAGAAGAGAGCATGCCTTACTCAACTTAGGGCCTACTCATCTTAACAATCACCAAATAGAAAAGGATGAGAAGTACCAAACCTTGCCGATGGAGAGGGTGAGGATTAAAGAGGAGCAGATAGAGTACATCAGACAGGCTTCCAGGATGAAAAAGAAACTACAGCATCCATTTCTTCATCGTCGCAAGATCAGAACCTAATGAACACTGAAATACGACAGGGTAAGAAACAGAAACCCTGCCGGAACTTCACGACGAGATGGACATGATCAAGAGGAGAAAAATACCATCACAGTCAACGAGGTTTCAAAAATGTATCAACGAAACACAAAAACTACAGATATCGCCAGGACGGAAACGATTTGAAATGGAGGAAAACAACATCACTAGTGCCTGCAATAAAAAAGATCCACAGAAAGCTACAGAGATGGGGACGCCCTGCTCTCGCAGTCTAGGGGAAGGCATTCTTCTATATCTTAACTTAGGTGAAAAAATAATTTTTAAAATTATTAAAAAATAATTAAATCAATTTTATTAAAACATTAATACTATTAAAAAAATTAAATTAACTTCCAGTAATAATAATAAATTTCACTGTAAAACCAATTTGTAAACTACATTACTTTCAACCTGAAGTCAAAATAAAATGGTGGCATATATTCCAGATTTTATCAATTAACATTACTGAACTTATTTAAAAATCAAGATGAAATTTAAATGTTGACTGTATACAAACTCATCATTATGTGAAAAAACTTTAAAAAACCAAAACAAAACAAACAAGTAACCCTTTAGTGAACATATTGTCTTACCAGGCTGCTCAATTCTCCACTATCAGTCAGTAAACCATAAAAGCACAAATAACCTATGACCTTTTATTCTCGTTCAAAACCGGAATTAGTACCAAAAAAATGAAAAACCAACAAATAGTTGCATAAAAGCAGTCTTTTGAGACCTTTTCGTCATTAATTTAAACTAAACGAAGTCGGATGTAGAAATTAAACTGACAATGCGGCTCTTTAAAAAACCGAAGATAATTTTGCCTAGATAGCCATTTAAAAAATCTAGTCATATATAACAGGTAATACTTGTCCATACAAGCTACAATCCTATTAAGAAATTCAAGCTGACATTTTCAAAAAAATTTGTAAGCAAATAACATTTTTATCTAATATTAAAGTTGAACAGCAAACAGTCTGCAAGAAACTGACTAATTGGTTGAGTGTGTTCATGAATAGTGTGCTGGATTAGCAAACATATTCGAACATACAACCTTGGCACCAGATACTATCAGCTTAAACCTTTACCATAGTGACATTTTGTTTGCATTTTACTAATACATGCAACATGCCTCACAAATTTATACCTTCATAGCAATTTCCGGTGGTACATTATTAGCCAAATATCAAATAACAGCAGAATGACAAAGTAGAAAGGACACTGGGTAACATTTTCAAAAACATATTGAATCATACTACAAAGACAGGACAAAAACCAGCAACATTTTTTGAAACAGATTTGAAAATAGGCAAATAACCAAGAGCAAGTACATTTTCAAAAGAGAATGACATGCGCAGCTGAAACATTAAAACAAGACTCAGATTCACCTTCAGTTTGGTCATGAAATTTAAACCAAACACCATAGCTCCACAAATTCACCAGCTCTCCGAAATGGAATGGTTCCATAGTTTGCCTGCAAGGTAGCTGGCAATCCAAGCAAGTTTGCCATTACCATCACACAGAGATGATGTATACATGCCTAGCGGCTACACCATCAACCACAGAAAAATCACAAGGTGATTCATATCATCATCGCCGGCATAAAGGCAAAGTTGTAACCCACAAGGAAGAAAACAGTTTTCTCCCACACTTCAAAGCCAAATTTTTTTAGCAAGCAAAAATTAACCTGCAGTTTGCAACTATTTCAAAAGAACAACGGCATCGTACTTAGGCCTCCTTAATCAACATGCCTCTTCCAGGCACAAAAGTCATCCAGTGAGAATAACCAACTAATACATCTGCAGTAATGTAATGATGCAGTGGTCGCAAGCTCAGCTTATTTTTTATTCAAAACAAGATTCATCAAGTCAAAAAATAATCTGAACTTCAGAAGATGTAAATATGAAAGGAATTGTAACACTCAGAACGACCCTTCAATATCAGCCATGCATTGGTCATTATCACAAAGAATATAATAATAATAATAGTAGTAGTATTAGTAACAAATAGAAAAAGAAATGAAGTGCCAACATACTGAAATTCGTTAGAAACATATGGCTGCAGGTCAACGTAACACGCCCCGCCATATTTGGCAAAGGGTTGTTCATCACAGCCTCTAGGACACTCATGGATTTAAACATGGTCAAGTCCTATAGAAGGCTTCTACAAGAAGAGAACATGCATCACTCAATCCAGAAAAAGCACCATTACAGAAAGTGCCACAAACAGGAAGAATTAGCCCAGTAAAGGGTTGACCTCAAGGTCCTCAACCAATCCAAGCCTCTAGTACCAGATCGTATCCAATTTCACATGGCATACATGAAAATTTCTCAAATAAATAATTACATAAACCTAAAATAGATCATCTCCTTCACTATTGCTGTCAAATGGCTGCAGAGGTTGCCTGCTGAATAGCAGGCCATCCATCTGCCTCACCATTCCAAGGACTGGTTCTTACACAGCTATAATAGCAATCACCCACTTCAATAGGGCAAAGAAGCAATTCCCTCAAATTAAATAAATAACGCTGAAAGAGATCTATCCCCTGTGCATTATTTGTAGAATGGTTGCAGAGGCTGCCCCTCTGCCTTACCATCATAAGTATCAGTTCTTACAAGGGTATATCAGCGATTAACAACTTTAATGGGGGCATACAAGCAACTCACTCAAATAAATTAGTAAACACAAAAAGAGATCATCTCCTTTGCCTTACTTGTAGAATGGCAGTAGAGGCCTGCAAACAAGCCATCCACCTGCCTCGCCATAAAAATAAAATATAGAGAAAATACCTCTCTAACTCTCAACATGAAAATTTATCAGATAAATCATTACATAAACCTTAAATAGATCATCTCCTTCACTATTGCTGTTGAATGGCTGCAGAGGTTGCCTGCTGAATAGCAGGCCATCCATCTGCCTCACCATTTCAAGGACTGGTTTTTACACGGTCATAATAGCAATCACCCACTTTAACAGGGCAAAGAAGTAATTCCCTCAAATAATTAAAAAAATAACGCTGCAAAGAGATCTATCTCCTATGCATTATTCGTAGAATGGTTGCAGAGGCTCCCCCCTCTGCCTCACCATCATAAGTATCAGTTCTTACAAGGGTATATCAGCGTTTAACCACTTTAATGGGGGCATACAAGCAATTCACTCAAATAAATAAGTAAACACTAAAAGAGATCATCTCCTTTGCATTACTTGTAGAATGGCAGCATAGGCCTGCAAGCAAGCCATCCACCTGCCTCCCATTTCAGGTTTTGGTTTTTTGGGAGGGTTAAAAGTAAAGGCTCAAAGAGATCATCGGTGCCAATTCAAAGGTCAAAGGTTCAATCAGATCCGTTCAACATTTGTCAAAACATAAAATAAAATAAAATAAAATAAAACAAAGAACAAAAAATCATCTTCGATCCCTCATTCATTTCTATGGCTGCAGAGGTCGCAGGCTAAAGAGAGCACTATTTCCAAATATAACCCTCCCCGGGTTCATCAGAAGATTTCGAGGATGCAAGTGAAAATGTATTCTTACCGGCAAATACTTGCAAAATGATAAATAACAAAAATAAAAATAAAATATAGAGAACATACCTCTCTAACTCTCAACAGGAATGTGTGATCAGAATTTGAGTTTATTTGTGTGAAAACAAAAAACTGTGTGGAACATCTAGGGCATCCAATCACCAAAACATTGCTAAAATGAAATACATAGGTATGAAAACTAGCGGATGTTGCCGAAGAAGATAGAATCTACAAAACAGAAGCACAGCAGCGATATCAGAAATTACTAGAAGAACAAAGAGTGGAGAAAAAGGTAGAAGGGCAGCCCATACGCTAGCATGTGCCTACACAAATCTCAAGGTTTGGTGTATAATTCATTGGCTAGACTATTGTGAAGCCAGCTGAGAGAGGGTCAGGTAAGTATAATTGTCTCCAAATTCAAACTTGTAATTTTTACTTGCTAAAATTTACGTGTGCTAATAGATTTACAATGGAAATAGAATTACTTAGACCACTCACTATAATAGAGTCAGATCGAGAGTTTTTCATCATAAGATATGCTTACACCATATAAATTAATTATTGCTTAGAAAGACACCTACCATGTAGCTTGATCTTCTTTTTTTTCATCCTTATCATTCAGCCAATATATCCAAAAGTCTACCACTTCCATCATAAACATCCTTAGCTCGAGAATTGACACCATCATTTTGGTGTCAAAGCTTTGGCAAATATAGGAACTTTAGATTAAAAAACAATAATTAATAGGTGATATAATGGAGGCTCAGAATCAGCCACTAAATACAGCTAACAAGCTGAACATACTCCAATGGCTGCAAACACTTGCCTCGCCATCTTTGGAGATCAAAGTGCATATGGTACACACATTAGGGTTTAGGGTTGGAGTTTATGGCACGAGTATTTCCCATTCAACTTCACAGGCAATATCATCACAGCCTCCTCAGATAAAAAGATGTTTTGCAAACATGAGGAAATCCTACTACAGGCATAACACTGACGATAAAGGTCGTGCATGAAAACATTACAGGAAATAAGCGCAAGAAAAAACATCATAACCATTTTAAAAGACTAATTGCAGTCACCAATGAAAATAGCAAATACCACGACCACCATAGATCTATCAGCAAAATAAATAAATTTATAATAAAAAAAGTATTTATTCATAGAGCTTTCCGTGATATATCATCTTGGGTGTACACTGCAAACCCTAATTACCATGTGTGTTAGCCAACCCCACATAGTAAATCCCTAGAGGTCATAAATCACCATCACTAGTACACCTCAGTACCTGCCTATCCAAATGATTTGAAGTTCAGAAACCAATAGACACTATCAGTGCATCTATATATGCCAACAACAAAAAATCATTTAAATTATAAAATATAAGAACAAAGAAAAAAAAAAGAAATCACGTAGTAAATGAATCGTCTACCAGCCTATGGATTCTCAGTTTTCAAAGTCTGACACATATAACCTATGACCATTTATTCTCTTTCAAAACAGGGTTTAGCACCAAAATGATGAAAAACCAGCAAATACCTAAATAAAAACAAAGTCTCTCGAGTACTCTTCGCCCTTTATAAAAACTAAATGTAGCAAGAATTCAAACCATAATAGAAATGACAAAGCAACCATTAAAAAATCCAACAAATATCAGCCTAGTTAGGCATTTAAAAAAAATCTCAAACTATATTACAGGCAATACATTTCCCTTCAAGCTACAATCGTATTAAGAAAATCCAGCAGACATTTGCAAAAAATTTTGTAAGCAAATAACATTTTCATCTAATATTAATGCCGAAACAAAAAAAACGGATTACATGAAAATGACAAGTTGGCGGAGTGTGTCAATAAATTGAGTGCTTGACTAACAAGTATATTCGAATATACAACATTAGGTGCCTGATACGATCAGCTAAAACCTTTACGATGGTGATAATTTGTGTGCATTTAACATACACATACAAAATGTCTCAAATTAATACCTTCATAGCAATTATCTTTGCTACATTAAAACCCAAATATCAAATAACAGCACAATGACAAAGTCGACCAAACACTGGGTAACATTTTAAAAAATAGATTGAAAATTAGGCAAAGAACCAAAAGCAATTACATATTCAAAAGAGAACTGACATGTGCAATTGAAGCATTTAAACATGGCTCAGATTCACTTGTTGTTTGGTCATAGAATTTCAACCAAACAATACAGCTCATGAAATTAACCAGCCCTCTGAAATGGAAGAGTTCCATAGGTTGCCAGCAAGGTAGCTGGCAATCCAAGCAAGCTTGTCATTACCATCACACAGAGAGATGATGTATACATGGCTAGCGGATGCAGCTTCAGCCACACAAAGATCACAAGGTGATTCACATCATCATCACCAGCATGAAGGCAAACTTCTAACCCACATGGAAAGAACAAAACTGGTTTGCCCCACACTTCAAAGCCAATTTTTTTTAGCAAGCAAAAACTAACCCGCAGTTTGCAACTATTTCAAAGAACGACGGCATCATAGTTTAGGCCTCCTTAACCAACATACCTCATCCAAGCACAAAGTTATCCAGCCAGAACAGCCAACGAATACATCTGCAGTAATATAATGATGCAGTGGTTGCCAGCAGACTGCAGATCAGCAGCTGGCCATCCAAACTGCTTCATCATTTCCATCATTTTAAGAAGAATATCTGAACCAACAAATAAATCGTAGAGAATATCAGTGCCTCTTTTGGAAAAATGGAAGTCACAAATACTCGCAACAAAAATAAAACAATGCTCAGATTCGCCTTCTTCAAGTCACCTGATTCCAACCAATTACCATAGCTCAACCAATGCATTGGCTCTCAAAGTACGTAAAGGTTACAGCGGTTGCCAGATAGGTAGATGACCAAGCTGGCCATCCAAGCTGTTGGGCCGTTCACATAACAAAGAGATTAACTTGGTCAAGAGGTGCCGTCAGTAAAGCAACAATCACCTCCAAACATGCAAAAATTACATGCACTGGAGCTTAGCATATCCTCATCGCCACTAATGTGTATATGTGTATGTTCTCAAGTATGCAAGTGACAGTGACCGAGGGCTAGCAGATGCCAAATTGACAACAAGCACCCCTAACTCAACTGAATTCAAGAACATGGACAGGCATGGAGCGAACCCATACGCATACATAGCACAGGGTTGTCCAACACAGCACCCACAAACACTCGAGGAATTTTATTTATCGCAACAATAAAGACGAGAGAGAAAGAGAGATGCAATAGTGGCTTACCTGACGCGAGGCAGATGAGGATCAAGCATAATTATTATGCCAGATTAAGCCAGGAGTTGTTCTGTTTTTAAATAAGCAAAAACGAAAAGCAATTAAGAAATCACCGCACCAATAATCAAGCGATAAGACATTAGACTTCAATGCAGCAGCTCAAGAATTCGACTCCTTCTGCCTGCATGGCCGAGCTGACATAATAATAAAAAAAAAACAAAATAAAACAAAAAAACAAAGGCAATTAAGAATCTAATAACATAAGAATGTTAGAGAAACAATTAAAACGAAAGAGACAAATCCACAGACGATTGGAAGATACTCTCATAAGAAGAACAGAGGCTTTTCAGATGAAGGGTTATAGAATACGAAGATATCGACCTAAATGGAATAGTTCCCTAGGTTGCCTGCAAGATAGCTAGCATTCCAAGCAAGCTTGCCATTACCATCACACACAGAGATGTATACATGGCTAGTGGCTACACCTTCAACCACACAAAGATCGCAAGGTCATTCATATCATCATTCGCCGGCATGAGGACAAAGTTCTAACCCACATGGAAAGACAAAATTGTTTTGTCCCACACTTCATAGCCAAATTTTTTTAGCAAGCACAAACTAACCGGCACTACGCAACTATTTCAAAAGAAGGACGGCATCATACTTTACGCCTCCTTACCCGACATGCCTCTTCCAAGCACTAAGTTATCCAGCCAGAATAACCAACCGATACATCTGCGGTAATGTAATGATGCTGCAGCAAACTGCAGATCAGCAGCTGGCCATCCAAACTGCTTCATCATTTCCAATATTTTACGAAGAATATCTGAACCAGCTAATGAATCACAGAGAAAATTAGAGCATCAAACAAACAAACAAAGCCATAGATGGGGGCCAAGTTGATCACTTCAAACTAGATATAGATGCAAAGTTTGGAGTTGATCACGACCTCAATTAATAGAGTGACTAATAGTTCCAAACTCAGCCAAGTCATTCAATACGAATATGAATCTATAACTCAAGGTATCTTATCCAAACTTTTCAGTAATCAGCACAACATATTGTGTAGGGTTAAAACATTATATCAAAGTTAATTAATACATTCATTTGCCATATGCCTAAACATTCATGATTACCAGGGGCAGCAAGTAAAACTAAAAAAAAATTCACCAGCAATAATAAGTAAAGGTCGCAGCGGTTGCCAGCTAGGTAGCTGGCCATCCAAGCTGTTGGGCCAATTACATAACAGAGAGATCAACTTGGTCAGGAGCTGCAGTCAGTAAAGCATCAATCACCTCCAAACAAACAAAAATTACATGCATTGATGCTCAGCATATCTTCATCGCCACTAATGTGTGTGTGGGGGTTCTCAAGTATGCATGTCACCTGATTCTGACCAATCACCATAGCTCAACCAATGCAGTGGCTCTCAGGTACGTAAAGGTCACAGCGGTTGCCAGCTAGGTAGCTGACCATCCAAGCTGTGTGTGCGTGTGTTCTCAAGTATGCATGTCACCTGACCCCAACCAATCACCACAGCTCAACCAATGCATTGGCTCTCAGATAAGTAAAGGTCGCAGCGGTTGCTAGCAAGGTAGCTGACCATCCAAGCTGTTGGGCCATTTACATAACAGAGAGATCAACTTGGTCAAGAGGTGTGGTCAGTAAAGCATCAATCACCTCCAAACACACAAAAATTACATGCACTGACGCTCAGCATATCCTCATCGCCTCTAATGTGTGTGTGTGTTCTCAAGTATGCACGTCACCTGATTCCAACCAATCACCATAGCTCAACCAATGCATAGGCTCTCAAGTACGTAAAGGTCACAGCGGTTGCCAACTAGGTAGCTGGCCATCCAAGCTGTTGGGCCATTTACATAATAGAGAGATCAACTTGGTTAAGAGTTGCGGTCAGTAAAGCATCAATCACCTCCAAACACACAAAATTACATGCACGGGTGCTCAGTATATCCTCATCGCCTCTAATATCTGTGTGTGTGTTCTCAAGTATGCATGTCACCAGTTTCCAACCAATCACTATAGCTCAACCAATGCATTGGCTCTCGTGACGTAAAGGTCGCAGCGGTTGCCAGCTAGGCAGCTGGCCATCCAAGCTCGTTGGGCCATTTACATAACGTAGAGATCAACTTGGTCAAGGGGTGCGGTCGAGAAAGCATCAATCACCTCCAAACACACAAAAATTACATGCACTGGTGCTCAGCATATCCTCAACGCCTCTAATGTGTGTGTGCGTTCTCAAGTACGCATGTCACCTGATTACAACCAATCACCGTAGCTCAACCAATGCATTGGCTCTCAGGTACGTAAAGGTCGCAGCGGTTGCCAGCTAGGTGGCTGGCCATCCAAGCTGTTGGGCCATTTACAAAACCGAGAGATCAACTTGGTTAAGAGCTGCGGTAAGTAAAGCATCAATCACCTCCAAACACACAAAATTACATGCACGGGTGCTCAGCATATCCTCATCGCCTCTAATATGTGTGTGTGTTCTCAAGTATGAATGTCACCAGATTCCAACCAATCACTATAGCTCAACCAATGCATTGGCTCTCAGGTACGTAAAGGTCGCAGCGGTTGCCAGCTAGGTAGCTGGCCATCCAAGCTGTTGGGCCATTTACATAACAGAGAAATCAACTTGGTCAAGAGATGCGGTCCGTAAAGCATCAATCACCTCCAAACAAACAAAAATTACATGCACTGATCCTCAGCATATCCTCATCGCCTCTAGTGTGTTTGTGTGTGTTCTCAAATATGCATGTCACCTGAAAATAATAATAATAATAATAATAATAATAATAATAATAAAAAGAAAGGCAATGAGCCAAACACAGTCCACTATTAAAACTTGCGAACATATTTTGAAAAAAACAAGAAAACCAGTGCCTCTTTAGGAAAAATAGCAGTCAAATGCTTGCAACAAAAATAAAATAAGGCTCAGATTCGCCTTCTGCGAGTCACCTGATTCCAACCGATCGCCATAGTTCAACCAATGCATTGGCTCTCAGGTACATAAAGGTCGCAGCGGTTGCCAGCTAGGTGCTGGCCATCCAAGCTGCTGGGCCATTTAAATGAGAGATCAACTTGGTCAAGAGGTGTGGTCAGTAAAACATCAATCACCTCCAAACACACAAAATTACATGCACGGGTGCTCAGCATATCCTCATCGCCTCTAATATGTGTGTGTGTTCTCAAGTATGCATGTCACCAGATTCCAACCAATCACTATAGCTCAACCAATGCATTGGCTCTCAGGTACGTAAAGGTCGCAGCGGTTGCCAGCTAGGTAGCTGGCCATCCAAGCTGCTGGGCCATTTACATAACAGAGAGATCAACTTGGTCAAGGGGTGCGGTCAGTAAAGCATCAATCACCTTCAAACACACAAAAATTACATGCACTGGTGCTCAGCATATCCTCAACGCCTCTAATGTGTGTGAGTGTTTTCTCAAGTATGCATGTGACAGTGACCGAGGGCTAGCAAATTTAAACTAAAAGGGTAAGAACTAGCAAACCTCGCAGCTAGTGAAGGAGATGGATAGGGTTTGAGAGAAAAAGGAAGACTTCACAGCGATCGGAGAGATCAAGGGCGTACTTGTGAAAAATAAAAACTATAGACAAAACCCTAGGGCATTCACATACCTCACCCTCGCAAGATGGAAAAAGAGGGGCTAAGAAACAAAGGAAACCTCGCCGTACCATGAGGAGAAGACTGAGAGGAGTGGAAAGAAGAGGGGAACTTCACAACGATCAAAGAGGTCTCTAGGTTGCATCTGCGAGAAAAAAAAAAGAAAGAAAGAAAGGATTAGAACAATCATTTACTCCACCGTAACAAGATCGAAAGAGAGGGGAATACAAAACAGAAGAAATCGCCCGAACCTGAGGAGGAGATGGAGAAGATTCCAGGGAAATGAAGAACCTCACCACAATCAGACGGGGTTTCAAGGGCATTCAAATACCTAACTGTCGCAAGATCGGAGGAAAGGGGAAGAGGCAAAGAGCAGACCTCCGGCAAGAACTCCAGAGTCTCCGGCGAGAACTCCCAGAGAAGGAGGAGGAGGAGGAGGGGGAGGAGGAGAGAAGGAAAAGAACAAGGCATCGGGATTTGCGTTCAATGGGATGGGATGGGACATATATAGAGAGAGAGAAAGCGGGACGCGGTAATGAAATGAGACCGTTGGGAAACGTTCTCAAACTAATAAATTTGAAAAAACAATTATGACAAATTAACCATCAGATTTTTTTTTTTTAAATTAGTAGGTATTTGGATTTTGGAAAAAAGATATTATTATTACAATTTTAAATTTTGAAAGTTAAAAATAAATAACAAATTAAAAAAATCATGTCAGATCTTTAAAAATTAAGTAGGTATTTGGATTTTGGAAAAAAAAAGATATTATCATCATAATCCTATTAAATTTGAAAAGTTTAAAAAATAACAAATTAAAAAAACAATCATGACAAATTAACTATCAGATTTTTTAAAAAATTAAGTTGGTATTTAGATTTTGGAAAAAGATATTATCATTCAATTGGAAAGATATTATCATTCAATTGGAAAAGTTAAAAAATAACAAATTAAAAAATAATTATGACAAATTAACTGTCAGAATATTTTTCAAATCAGTATATTTTTAAATATGGGAATCATTGCTAATAAACTTGAAATAACACTTATGACTTTAAAGATAAAATGTTAAAAAATATTATATGTTGGTTGTTTGTTTCATGGGTCGTGACGGTAATTTGAAGAAACGTTCAGTTACTCATGTGGATAATTAGATTTGTATGTCTTGAGTTTGAAGGCTTGAATTTATTAAAAATATTCATAACGAAGTTATTAAAAATATTTATGATAAAGGAATTTCATTAATGCAACGTCTATATGAAGGCTTTAATTTATTAAAAATATTCATGATGAAGTTAATTAAAAATATTTATGATGAAGGAATTTCATTAATGTCACGTCTATAAGAATGCTAGTTGTCTCGTTGATTATATGCTTTTAATTAGTTTGTTTGATTTAGTTTTTCACATAAATAATGTTAAAATTCATTTTGCCATTTATATATTTAGCGGAGAGGTTTCATTTTGACCCCAACATTTGTAATGAATTCAATAAGGTTTTAACAAAAAATATATTAAAAAGAAAACCCAGTTATAGAATAATTTAATAGGCCATATCTTCTCCTAGGGGATGCGCTATTCATTTTTAGTGGACTTATTAAAAAAAAAATTCTCCCACAACACTATCACTCTAGATTAATCAACTTATTACAAAAACCTTACCTTTATGTGACAATCTATGTGCCATAACAGAGTTAAAGGAGACAATGATAATGTCTCCTAATTCTTGGGTTTGGATGGTAAACTCCAGTAAAGCCACTCTGATTTTTGAAATTTATATGCACTTAATTCTAGTTATGATTCCAATGATCAATGGCAGGGTAGGAGCAATCTTTGGAGACTAAATTCTTTTACTGGATCTAAGTTTTTTATCGGGCTTTTTTTCCTCAGAAGACTCAAAACTCGAAGCTTTCTTCATTCTCTAAATTTGATTTCGGATGAGAATTGTGATCTATGTGATAATGGCATGGAAAATATTAACCACCTCTTCAATTCTTATCCCAAAACTCTTTGTAGTTTGGGATGCTATCAAGGAAAGGACACATATTCAAAGTGCATTTTTTTATAACATCTCCATAGGTTTCTTGTTGGAGAATATCTCTTATGATAAAAACTTTTGGGTTGCATCCTTAATTACTAAGGCCTCTTGGTTTATATGGAAATCCAAATGCAATCTTATTTTCAAGTGTACTCCTTGGGATCTCAATTGGATCGCCATTGATCATATGGGGGATTTTAACAAGTTTGCTTGCTATCAACGGGAGATATTCTTCCTTAATCACTTTAATTCCATTTCCACTAATTGCTATTTTTTTTTCTGATGGTTTTGGGTTAATAGTGACCTTATAGGAGGCTTGGTTTTGTTATTGTTAATTCTAATAATAGAATCATTGTTGTTGTCTCCTCTAAAATTGAAGTTGAATCTACTTTTGAAGGTGAGCTTTGAGATGTAGAGATTGCTTTCAAAGTGGCTGATAATTGGGGTTTAAAGCTTTGTTCAATTTTCACATATTACAAAAATCTTAAACAAGCTTTTGATCAAGCAAATAATGATATCAATTGGAGATGCAGACATTACATTGTTTCAATGAAAGCTACTTATAATTTAAACAACTCAGGCTTCTTTGTTATCCCCCGTATTTGGAATGATTTGGCTTATTGCTTTACTATTAGAGGAAAGGGCTCCCATTGTCTTTCTCTTTATTATTAGGGTCTTGATCTTCTTAGGTGGTTGATGACAACCATTTAAAAAATTGATTATAATATGTAACTTTTGTTATGTGTTTTTTAGTCCGGGTTTGCTAGTCGTTGCTCTTTTTGGTTTCCCTTTGCAAGCTTTATCGTCATTTGTTTAATAAACAGCTATTGAGTAGCTATTTTCATGCAAAATAAAGAAATAAAAAAAATAAACAAAAATAAAATATCAAAGGGCTACTACCCATCTCAACTTTGAAGAGGCCTTTAAATTATGGCACGCAAAAGAATGAACTGTTGACAAATCCATGTTGACAAATCCATGAACTAGAAACACAATCACAAATCTCAATGTCGCAAAATTAAAAAGAAAAGGGAAAGAGAAACAACATACCTCGTCAAAGTCTCAAAGAAGAACTCTTATGTGGGTAGATCAAGAAGAAAAGGAGAAGGAAGGAAGAAAGAGGGAAAATAGCATGGTATCGGTTTGCATTCAATAGGGAATATATATATATAGGGCGAGAAAGAGGGAGACGGTAATGGGGAACGATCTTAAGATAATTTTTTCAACTATCAATGGGAAGATGTTAAAAGTAATTTGAATTTTGCCACCAAATTATAGTTTAAAATTAAATTAAAATTTAAACATGTATAGTTCTATTAGGTATTTGGATGCACTTTAATTCTCCTCAATTCTCAAAATTTTGGCTAATATGGTGCGTATGAGACTTTTTTTTAATCATTCTAAGAGAGAGTTGATGCTCCATCTCTCACCAAGCAAGCAAGAGGGTTACTATCAATTTATTGGAAAGGTGTTGATCATAAACTTTTTGAGAATAGAAAGTTTAAGTCAAATTAAATACGATAAAAAAATTACTTTTAGACAATTGCATTTGGAATTTGTATTATTATTGAAGATATATTATTATATATTTTGAACTTGACGGCATTGTTAGTTTAATTTTTTTAACTTTGTTTTGATCGTATGTATCTATTGCACAAATATATATACACTATAAATATAGTTGACAAAAATTATGTTTTTAGATAATAAAAATACCAGAGCTAAACTATTTTTATAATAATTAAATAGTAATGTTGCCATTGTTATTAGTAAGAATCATAATGATTGTATATCAAATATTCTAATAACAAAATAATGACAATAACAATCCAATTTGGGATAGGAATGAATCACCACTCTACTTTTGCAAGGGTGGTAAAAACAATCTTAGTTTTAATTTTGGATACAAAATGGCAAAGATTCTTATGGATGGCCCATCTCATATGGCCCGGCCTGCTTAATCACACAAGCTTTGAGATTCGGAGTTCACAATCAAAGAGTGAATTGATTCATCCGAACCCTTGGGGAATTTTCTTCACGCAATTCCCTTCTCATCTCTTCGTCGCCGGAGAAGCAACCCAGCAATGGTACTCTCTCCATCTTTCCTTTAGATCTAGGTTCATGCCCCCGAATTCGATTGAATTCTACTTGAATTCGTTCAATTTTTCTCCGCGATTTGATTGATCGGCAATTTCTTTACAATTACTCTGTTATATTTCATAATTGCTCGTTGATTTGTGCCCATTTGTTCATTTTGTTTTGAATTGGTATTGCTGTAAAAAAATTATATAATTTTACATGTATGTTTGATGAATGCCATTTCTAAGGATGCATCTTCAAGTGATAATCATGAATTGCTGTGATTTTTAGTGAAATGGAGTTTTGTGGATTCAATTGAAAGCCTGATTGGTTTTTTGTGGATTGTATTGTATAGAAGGTTAAGAATTTGTGAGGTCGTTGGAGAATTCTTTGTCCCTGACTGTTGGTGTTCATTTCATCCCTGGTAATCAGTCTAGGGTTCCTGGTTCTGCTGGTTGTCTCCCATGTTTAGTAAATTGAATGTTTAAATTAGTTTAAGCAATTTTTTATTTTTTTTATCTTGATCTTGATGTTTCATTTACATTTATGAGCAGAAATCCTGTAAATACACCGGCTGAGTGATTAACTAGAGAATTTAGTCTGGAGAAGTGAAGGTGGTTGCTTGGGTTTATAGTGGGCTCAGCTTTGTCGCATTTCATTTTATAAGTGGCTGTCCATAATTCATTTTGGGCCCTTTCATAGCTTCAACATCAAGTTTACCAAATTTGCAATGTTTGCCGATGCAGTTTAGGCTATTTGTTGTTTAATTGGGGTGATTAGTATAGTGTGCTTTTGGGTTTTAAGAGATGAAGAAGCAGATTTATGGAGAAATCATGAATGATAATGAAATGTTTCTGTCATCTACCTGAGACTGAGATTCACTGTCAACCCTAGATCATTCCATTATCTACGAGGTCAGCAAAAAAGTTGAATAGCCAGAGTGATTCAAATCTTCTGTGAAAAATAGGTACACGATAAAAGTGCAACCAAGATGATGGCCATACTTGATTATAAATGATATTAAAGAGGCATGATTGTCTTCTTCCTGATGTCTTCTTTATGTGAAGTTGAGATATGGTGGAATTTTAAAATTAATGGAGTTAAGATAGGGCAACTCTTGAAGAGGGAGCAACTCTTGTTGCATGGCCTAGTGGAAATGCATGCATTAGCAATTGTACTGCATAAAGCCTCTTGATGAAATGAAAACTCTTTTTTTGGATCTATCGGGCAACATGTAGCAGATAGAGTTCTCATTACTCAACAGTCAAGATAAATATAAGGTTTGCATCACATTAAATTATTTAGGAAGCTGAAAGCAAAATTTTTTCTTCAGAAAGATCAAATCCTCTCGGATGACTGTAGTCTGAATTCCATCGCTTATGGATCATTGTGTATGATTTTGCTTGAGGAAGGATGGGAATGATGAATTTTTTTTCCTAATGCATTGTTTCTAGAGCATTTTCAAAACTCTTAACATGTTGCAAGTATGACGAGAGAAGATTTATGAATGTAGCTCATGATTTTTTATGTTACCTTAAGAATTGGACTCCAATAGATTATTTTTACAGCTCCAGTTGAGTGAATGCAACATATTTCTGGAAGCTCACTGGTTGTCTATGATCAGGTTGGTTGCCAAAGACTAATGCCCAGGTAGGTGAAGATGGTGAACATTTTGTCTGAGATGGGAGTTGTTCGTCCCAAGTTTTACAGCTTGCAATTTTTTGCATTGGCGGCTAAGTAATTGCTTTTATTGGTTGATTCCTTGATAGCCAAAGGCTATGGAAGTTGCCTGTAGTTTGTTTGAAAATCCTTAGAGCCGTAAGAAACTAGAATTTTGGTGAAAAGGAAAGACAAAAATAAAAAAAAATTGCTCTGGATGAAGAAGATAAACATTTGGAGTGTGTTGAGTATGAAAAATAAGCTGTAGTTGTAGTCATAAGCCTAATTTCTTAAAATGATTCATCTCCCTGCAGATTTATGTTTTAATTGCATCAATTTTCATACTTGTTAATTTGATGTTTTGTTGGTATGGCAGGTGTATCATTCTAGTTTTGTTGATGAAGAGGGAATCACCAAAGCTTGTGGCTGCCCTCTACTTCCCCTGAAGAGTCATATCAAGGGTCCTGCACCAGTCTCTGAACAAGGTGATCAAGTTTCTGCCATGGTATCTGAACTTCACACCCCTTTCCATCCATTTCTCACTTGTCCGATATCTGGGTCATGTATGTTTTTTCAGATAAAGTTGACATTGTTGATGAAGCAATATCATTCTTTCGAGCAAACGTCTTCTTCAGAAACTTTAACATTCAAAGTTCCGCTGACAAGCTTCTCATTTATTTAACATTTTACATTAACGTGGCATTGAAACGGCTCGAGGGCTGCAGAACTTTAGCTGTAGGAACCAAGGCGATTATTAACTTAGGTCTTGAGAATGTTCCCGTGCCGGGAGAAGCTGGCTTTCCTTTTGGTGGCCTCTTTTCCCTCCCTCAATCTCAGGAAGAAGCAGGTTTCTCTTTAACTCCTCAGACTTATAGCTAAATGTTCATGTTGTGATCTTGCTATCAATGTCTCGTTTTCAAAGAAAATAAATCGATCACCTTTGCTAAGATGTCTTGCCGTTTGTTTATTCTTCTCATAAAAACAGAGATATTCAGGAATTACCTGAAGCAGATAAGGGAAGAAACAAGTGGGAGATTGCTCAGCTGTGCTTACAGGCCCAATGGCACCCCAAACAAATGGTGGTTGGCATTTGCAAAGAGGAAGTTCATGAACACCATTGTTCCTCAGTAGTTCACTTTGCTGCTCATTGAACAAAGTACAGCTTGACTTCATTGATCATCAGGTATGTATTACTAGAATGCTTTCTACTTGTACTGTTCTTCTTGCTTGGTCTCTTATCATTTCCTACATATATATGTTTAAAGAGCATGTCGATGTATCAAGTCATTGGTTTAAATTCTCATATATATTTTTAAGCATAGCCTTTTTACTTTCTGTGTTCATAAAATTACCCCCGAATTTTTACAGTTCACTTGTTTTCTGCTTCTTGCTGAGGTTAAAACTGCAAAAAACTTTGTCTTGCTTTTTTCATGTTGAAACCAATAGTTTGTGATAGAGAAGTTTGATGCAAAGTAATACAAAATATTGCCATTTGATGCAAATTGGACCATGAAATGGAATGATGAGTCATCATGAGATGTGTTTTGGACCAGGTCTTAATTTTGCTTAAGGTGAACGTTTTTAAGTAGGTCTTGAGATGTTATCCACATGATATTATCGTACAATATAAGTTATTAACGTACATGCTCTTCATCGTCACCACAATGTTACATCAACATCTTCCAACTTACCAATTTGGAAATATTCTTTAAAAATAAATAAAATATTTGGGAATTTGGGTAAGGAAAATATAACATAAAATTTAAATTATAAAAACTAGCTCTGCCCCAAAGTACAAACTCTATTATTATATGGAGCAGGCTATTATACACTAAGTAAATTTATAATTAGAGTATGTGTAGTAAAAGAGTGATCTGTGTATATATAATATTTCAAAGATATCTTCATTAAAGAAAATTTAAGATAATGATAATAAGAAGATTAAATCATTTTTACTGACTGGTTGAACATTATTCTCAAGTGGAATTGAGGAGCATCTTGTTAAATGATTGTGCTTGTTATTTGTTTGTTTAGCATGGATGGGTAGAGTATTGGAGAATGATTGTTAGGAAACAAGTGAGGAAATTCGAAAGCAAGTGAGAAGTTTGACCTTTTTTTTTTTTTATTTTAACCAATTATTTTGCCAAAAAAAAAAAAAGCTTGATGTGTCTTTTTCATAATAGTCACTCTTGTGAATAAAATAATTCAAAAGCATAGTGGTACCTGCACATTTGATTTTTGACTTAGGGCAGTCAAGAGCCAAGCCAAGGGACAATTAGACTGACCTGGGGTGCATGGATCCAGGTCAATGAGGTAGCCTAAATTGACTAATGTTCCGTAAAGTTCTGTAGAGCTTTCATTGTTGATCCATTGTTGACCAGTTTATGCTTATATAATTACATATTGACCCCCTAATAAAATCTCATAATTGGATGTACACGTATACTCTCTTATATAGGTTTTAAATAATAATAATAATAATAATAATAATAATAATAATAATAATAATAATAATAATAATAATAAAATATATATTTTAAAAAAATCTGTTAGTGAACATTCAACCGAGCTTATATTGTTCTATAGTTTAGAGGTACCTTAGTATTTATCCACCTTAGATACTTTGCTATTATAAGTATAAAAATTACGTAACAGTCATAGAGGATAGATACACAAGAATGTTAATCTATCTTAGAAATATGCAAGTAGTGTAATTTTTGGAAAATCTAATTATCCATTTTCAAAGAGTTACATATATATATATATATATATATATATATATATTTATAAAAAATCAGTCAATAAGAAGTTTGGTTTATAAAGGTGTGTAGAATGATTTCAATTTTTAGTGGGGTGCTTGTGCAAAAAACATATTAAAGAAACAAAAACGTGAGACACACGTCGTTCATTCATGATAAACGCTTCTTTTATTCTTGGTCAGCGTCAACTGTCACGCGGCTACAATATATATAATATATCTATATATAATACAAATGCATGAATTACTTTAATTATCACATTAATATGCTAAATGCTCATTTATGAATAGTATTAAAAGTTTAGAGCCAGCACTTGCTCAGACAGTGATAAGGGGACTTGGCAATGCATGATAGTACTATTTATGCATTAGTTCCAGTATCATAAAACATTATTTATTTAGTATTTATCGAGTTGAATCATATTTTCACCTCCAATAAAATTGCATAATGGGTATTTATTATTATGGGTTATAGTTCATAAATTTATTATCTTACGCGTACGTGACAAGTTTTTATTACTTAGTGTTAGCCAAATTTTTATGATGAATTTTTATGGAATTATAAAATTAATGTATTTCTGTACTTATCATTTTTTTGTGTATATATATATATATATAAAAGACAGCGTTGCATATATAATGTATATACCCTTGTATGTATCACAGATAATCAAACCTCACTAATGCACTGAGCATGTCAAATATAATTCTTTTCTCCAAGTATATATTAAAATTAATAATTGTTATACTCTTTTAAAAAAAATAAGTTTATTATATATATGCATATATAACCATGTGAAATAGTAATTTTATGACAACCACGCACAAAAAGATGAAAGTCGTTTACTAGGACATGACTAGATATCATCGATAAAACAAAAACAATCATTTTCCTTAATGCACCGTACTATGGAAAACCAATGACTTTGTTTTATTCATCAAACCAGAGGAATCATAAAATTGGAGGGTATACCTGCAAACGTCACTTTGTTTTTTATTTATTTATTTATTTAAATTTAAATTTTATTATTTTTTATTTTATAAATGTTTGGTTTCTTTATAACTATTCTATATATTTATCTTAGATTTTATTAGTGAAAATATATCTAAAAAACATATTTTAAAAATTATCGAAGATATCCTCTTTTTTTTACCATAAACAAAAAAATAGACTCTTTTTTGAGAGATATATAATTAATATTTATGCTTTGGGAAGTATTATTAAGATTCGTATGATTTCTCTTTTTTTCAGGGTTATTTATGAGAAAAACTTAAATTATTAAATTTAAAAACCATGTGAATTCGGTGTTGATAACATAATTTGTAGCTTTGAAATTATTATTTTGGTAATGAAGAAAACAAAAAAAAATATTATATTTCCCCTCTAAATAGGAGTGTTTTTATAAAGTTGAAAAGTGAGATTTTTTCTAATAATTTTTTTGGCAGTAAACTAATAATGCAAAGTATTATTTTATAAATTTTCTAAAATTATTTGTCATTATTTTATTAATTATTTGAGTACTTCTGTTTCAAAAGAAGACACATCATAGATGCAAACATTATATAAAAAATTCTTTATTTTTAAATATATAAATCATGCATCCTCAAGAAGACCCTGAATTGTTGCAATTATGTGGGTCTTGGATGTTGGGTGCATTGTATGAATCTAGCTTCTACATGTTAAATTTATCAAACTCCATTAATTTTGTTTATTTATTTTTCTTTTCATTTTACAATATCTATGTCTATATAAAAAAAGTTTTTTTAAATACAAGTCATATATTTGAATCATAAATAATTAAACAGGTTTTTTTTTCCCATAAGTGAAGAGGTTCAATTTTAAAATATATTGACCTGATCTCCATGGAAAGATACCGTCACCTTCGCTTAAGACTTTTCACTCAAAATTTGTTTTTTCACTCAATTTTTTATCAAACATAAATATAAAATTATAAAAAAATCTCAACCCAAGTGTTCTTTTCAAACTTACAAATAAGTCCAAGAATTCTAGACCAATAAAATATAATTAAAAATAAACTGAGGGGCCTTTGTGCAATTCAACACAATAATAAAAAGAAAAGAATAAAAACCAAAAATCAAGGGGGCAAAAAGCTAAAAAAAAATCCCCCTCCTCCCACGTCTTAATGTCGGCTTCCCCAACGAAAAGTGGACCCCGCTACTCCTTCCTAAAAATCTCCACTGTCGAATTTATCCACGTGTTACAATCTCAATGGATGTCATGAGAACCATGTAAAAGTCCAACACGTAATCCATCCGTCGGTAACCTTATCCGGTTCCGATGGCACAGCATACCGTGTCCTATTGTTATTTTTTTTCTCTCTCTCTCTCTTTTCCTCCTCAAATCGCATTTCCTCATCGTCCCAATTCGAAACCCTCGATGGGCGTTCGCGGAGAACCCCGTCTTTGACCCTAATTTTCCCCAAATCGAAGCCTAGATCCGCTCGGAGTTCCTCTTTTCAGGTTAGATCTCGACTTCCTCTATAGATCTATGGCGAATTTGGTGTTTGAATCGTGTTTTTAGGGTTTGTGTGGCGATTTGGATGGGGATTTGATAAGGGGACTGTTGATCTTTTTTCCAGATTGGAAGTTCTAGGGTTTGTTTGCTTTTTTTTTCGTTGATTTATGTGGCGATGTCGTCGGTGCTGCCGAAAAGCGATGCGGTGGAGATCCGGGAGGTTTGGGCTGACAACCTCGAAGCGGAGTTCGCGCTGATCCGGTCGATCGTGGAGGAGTTCCCTTATGTGGCCATGGATACCGAATTCCCTGGCATCGTTTGCCGTCCAGTGGCTAGCTTTCGTTCGAGCTCTGAATACAACTATGCGACCCTTAAGGCGAACGTCGACATGCTGAAGCTTATCCAGCTGGGTCTCACCCTTTCTGACGAGCTTGGCCACCTCCCGACCTGTGGCACTGGTCGTGGCTGCGTCTGGCAGTTCAATTTCCGTGAGTTTGACCCCTCAAGCGATGTCTTTGCTAATGACTCCATCGAATTGCTCCGCCAGAGCGGCATCGATTTCACCAAGAACATCGAGAAGGGTATTGAAGCTCAGCGCTTTCGCTGAGCTCCTCATGTCCTCTGGGATCGTCCTTAATGACTCCGTTCATTGGGTGACCTTCCACAGTGGATATGATTTCGGGTACTTGCTCAAGCTTCTGACTTGCCAGAACCTTCCTGAGACCCAAGTTGGCTTTTTTAATCTCATCAACATGTATTTCCCAACTGTTTACGATATCAAGCATCTGATGAAGTTCTGCAATAGCCTGCATGGTGGACTGAACAAGCTTGCTGAGCTGCTTGAGGTGGAGCGTGTTGGGATCTGCCATCAGGCTGGTTCTGATAGTTTGCTTACTGCTTGTGCTTTCCGTAAGCTCAAGGAAGCCTTTTTCAATGGGTCTCCTGAGAAGTATGCAGGCGTCTTGTATGGTCTTGGTGTGGAGAATGGCCAAAACAGTCATTAAACAGAATAAGAAAAAAAAAAATGAAAAAAAATGATGAAGATAGTAGTGATATTTAATAAGATTTGAAATGAGAAAATGCCCGCTGTTTGATCTGTGTCTTTATTTGTTTTTGTACAGTGCTTGTGTAGTATTTCCTTTCATCTTTCACAGGAAAGAAAATGGGTTACGCTGCTAGTTGACCGTTTCTACAATCAATTGCTTCGTGGTTGATTTGTTGGTCTTGAATTTCTTTCTCGAGGCTGGAGTATCTGTGACTGTTTTCTCTGAATGCTTTTGATGTTGAATTTGAGGGATGGACAATACATATGAAATGAGAAAGTGTGCAGGTGTTTCTGAGATGGCTAGAAGTCCGGAACAGAAATTTTCTGGTTTGTAATTGAAGGTACATACTTTTTGCTGATTTTGCATGAGCTTATGGCTTGGCTTTTGCAATTTCCTTGCAAATCTTTTGTTTGCTAATAAAGTAGAGAATGAGGTTCTGGCATGGGCAATGGTTGTGTTTGTGCAGTATGCATGCATGGTTTTGTCATCTATTTATCTTTTTTATAGAAATTTGGTTGCTCCGATCTAGCACAGGCGTTATGAATCTGAACTTTGTTTTATATGCAGATTTTTTGTCATTTTTTCGCTGCAACTTCTTTATGCAGAAACTTTGGTTTTTTACATCTGGATTATGTTATGCATGTCAGTGATGTCACCGTTATATGTTTGTCATTTGGCGAAATGTCATTGCTTAATCTTGTTTGTTTTATTCGTGAATGTATCTTTACAATAAAGGTTGCTTTCGATCATCATTAGTTAGCAGGTGTGGTTGTTTTTATTTGTTCTATTTAACAAGTAATTCTGTTGTATAATTGTTTGGTTCACTGAAATAAGCGGTTCTTTGGTTGGTGCTATTTCTGCTTTAATTTCAATGAAAATTTTGCCTTTTATTGTATATGTGCATGATGCTCTAATGCATGGGATTGTTATTTATTCACCATTTGTTGTGAGTTTATTGTGTAACTATGATGTATAACCTGCCGCACCATTATTATTTAACATGATTGAGCTTTAGAAGCCCTGTAAAAATTAATATATAGGTGTTTGCATGGATTTAAGTGCTATATGTAGGGTAAAAGAATCTATTTCAAAAGTTTAGTTGGAGGAGAACTCTTAGATCAAATTTTCACTTAGATATTTAGACTATTTTAGCTGAAGTCAAATTTTAGGTGTGGTCTTCCTTTAAGGATAAAGATAGGTTAAAGGATTTCTTTGAAAATTTAGTTGGTGGGAGATTTTTATTGGAGTTGATCTAACTTTGAAACAGAAAATTAGTGGGATAATTTTGTCCTTGTTGGTAATTCAGCATTTGATTGAAGATGAATTTACTTTATTTGTGGATGTGTTCCTTCATTTATTTTATTTATTGAAAAACCATGCTTTTGATCATATAGTCACTGGATGATAGAAATTCTACAGCATGACTGCTTCTTTTGTTGAATTATGAACCTTATCTTACATGGTTGGATTTTTTTTTTTTTTTTACGTTTTAGATTTTTTTTGCTTAATTTCATTATCTTAAACCGTTTGACTGAATTGTGTTTTATCTGTAAAAATAATCATTTGTTTTGAATGTATAAAAAATAACCTTAGTATGATGTACTAAGCTACGAAGGGATGACTAATGATGTGCAAGTTTAGTTCAAGTGGTTGTGTTTTGTACATTTGCTATTAAATTTCCTTCTTACATTCATCTTATTATCGACAAATTTTGTGGAAGTGTTGAAACTGAACTTTTTAAGAGGTATGAAATGCAGGTTGTAGATAGAGGCCTTTAGTTGCAATCAGTTGTTGAAAGGATTTTTTAAGAGTTGGAGAGCCTTTGACTGAGTGTCCTTCCAATGTTGTAATGAGAATGCCATAAATTATAAGCCTCTTCAAAGTTGAGGTGGCTGGTGGCCCATTGACTTCATGATTGTCCTCTTTTACTTTGTTATGGTTCATACATTGTCACATGAATGTAATAGGGTTTGTGATAAGTTGACTTTTCTTGATATGATCTCAAGTAGTGTTTCCATTAATATGGAACTTCTATTTTCAAAGTACTTCTAAGTTTCTTGTGCTTTTAAGTTTCTTTGAAGTTGAGTACGTATATTTTGTCCTTTGTAAGAAATTATGAGTCAATTAATATTAATTAAAGTTGAATTTTTATTATTAAAATTAATAATATATATTTTTTAGTATTAGTATTTTTTAATTCTAATTAATAAATATGTTTATTGAAATTTTTAAAGTTTTATACAAATGGGTTGATAGCAAAAAGTTATGGAGTTTGGTTGTAAATAATGAGAGTAGACTGTACAATGGTTGTAACGCTCCTGCATTTGAACTGGTGTCATCTGGATTTTTTTGGGGATTACATCAAAATATACATTTAAAATTTTAATATTTTTTGTTAATAAAAATTATATGTATATATGGCAGCATATCTCACAAGACACGTTAAACATATTCTTCACAGATATTCAAAGTATAGAATTTGTGCAACACTTTGAATTGTGTATGTGAAGGATGGGCGGTTCAAATCACCATAACGTGAAGTGATTTGCCTATGGTTGTTTATTTCTTTTATTATTTGAAAAAAAAACTGATATTATAGGAATGCAGCTTTTTAACTTTGATACTATTTTAAAATTTATTGATATTTTGGTATAAAGTGTAAACTGTAAATGAATTTTTATTATGTATTTTTTTTTCTTTTAGATTTAACCATGGTCTTAAAATTTGTCACCTGGTCACTGGCATAGTTGTGCTGCTGCCCTTTGAGAGTGCCTTAACATGGAGTTACCTCCAGTGAAAGGCCCATGTCAAGTAACTTATGCTTTGGAGGAAGAAATGAACCTGCGGATCGTTGGTCTGGTGGGGAAGTTAATAGTTAGATTCACAAATATTTGTCTTTGTACTTCCTAATTTCTCATGTTTTTTAATTTCTTTGAAATTGAGTACTTGTGCTTTGTCTTTGGTAAGAAATTATGCAGTTGATGCCCTTTGTAATTTGCCACGTTGGATTAATTTGAATATTTCTGTTTTAAATCTTTTTTTTATATTACTAATTTAGTTTCATGTAAATTTTTAGACTTTATATTTCAGTTCATGGATTTGTCAACTATTGATCATCTTGCATACTCACCAAAGATAGTGTTGGAATACTGATCCAAGGTGACGGCATCATGAGGGGTAAAGAATTTTTAATAACTCCATTAAAAATGGATATCACACAAAAATAATAAAAAACAAAAACTAATAAGAGAAAAAATGGACCATTAAATTATTCTACAGTATATATTTTTTTATGTTAAAACCCACATGTATTCGTTTACAAATGCTGAGTAAAAATGAAATATCAACGCTAAATAAATAATGACAAAACAATTTTTAATATTATTTTTATAAAAAACTAAATCAAATGGACTAATTAAAAGCATAATAAAAATGACAACCAAGAACTAGCATTCTTATAGATGTTACATTAATGAAATTTCTTTATCACGTATATTTTTAATAAAAATAAAGCTTAAAACTCAATAAAAAAAGTACAAATCTAATTATTCATACGAGTAATTGAATATTTCTTCAAATAGCATCAGGACCCATTAATCAAACAACTAACAAATAATATTTTTTAACATTTTATTGTTAAAGTCATAAGTGCTATTTTCAGTTTATTACAAATGATTCCCATATTTAAAATATGGTTGATTTTAAAAAAAGTCATAATCTTTTTTTTTTTAATTTGTTATTTCATAACTTTCCCAATTTAAAAGGATTATTATGATGATAATATATTTTTTTAAAACCTAAATACCTACTTAATTAAAAAAAAAAATTTGGACGGATAATGTGGCGTAGTTGTTTTTTAAATTGTTATTTTTTTATTGAAATAACAATATCTTTTTCAAAAATTCAACTGCCTACTTAATAAAAAAAAGAATCTGACAGTTAATGTGTCATAAATGTTTTTTATTTTGTTATATTTTAACTTCCAAAATTTAATATGATTATGATGATAATATCTTTTTCTAAAATCCAAATACCTACTTAATTTTTAAAGATCTGACATGATTTTTTTTTAATTTGTTATTTATTTTTAACTTTCAAAATTTAAAATTATAATAATAATATCTTTTTTTCCAAAATCCAAATACCTACTAAATTTAGAAGAAAAAAAAATCTGATTTAATTTGTCATAATTGTTTTTTCAAATTTATTAGCTTGAGAACGTTTCCCAACGGTCCGGTCCCATTTCATTACCGCGTCCCACTTTCTCTTTCTCTATATATGTCCCATCCCATCCCATTGAACGCAAACCCCGATGCCTTGTTCTTTTCCTTCTCTCCTCCTTCTCCTTCTCTGGGAGTTCTCGCCGGAGACTCTGGAGTTCTTACCGAAGGTCTGCTCTTTGCCTCTTCCCCTTTCTTTCGATCTTGCGACAGTTTGGTATTTGAATGCCCTTGAAACCCCGTCTGATTGTGGTGAGGTTCTTCATTTCCCTGGAATCTTCTTCATCTCCTCCTCAGGTTCGGGCGATTTCTTCTGTTTCGTATTCCCCTCTCTTTCGATCTTGTTACGGTGGAGTAAATGATTGTTCTAATCCTTTCTTTCTTTCTTTTTTTTTCTCGCAGATGCAACCTAGAAACCTCTTTGATCGTTGTGAAGTTTCCCTCTTCTTTCCACTCCTCTCAGTCTTCTCCTCAGGGTACGGCGAGGTTTCCTTTGTTTCTTAGCCCCTCTTTTTCCATCTTGCGAGGGTGAGGTATGTGAATGCCCTAGGGTTTTGTCTATAGTTTTTATTTTTCACAAGTACTCCGTTGATCTCTCCGATCGCTGTGAAGTCTTCCTTTTTCTCTCAAACCCTATCCATCTCCTTCACCAGCTGCGAGGTTTGCTAGTTCTTACCCTTTTAGTTTAAATTTGCTAGCCCTCGGTCACTGTCACATGCATACTTGAGAAAACACTCACACACATTAGAGGCGTTGAGGATATGCTGAGCACCAGTGCATGTAATTTTTGTGTGTTTGAAGGTGATTGATGCTTTACTGACCGCACCCCTTGACCAAGTTGATCTCTCTGTTATGTAAATGGCCCAGCAGCTTGGATGGCCAGCACCTAGCTGGCAACCGCTGCGACCTTTATGTACCTGAGAGCCAATGCATTGATTGAGCTGTGGTGATTGGTTGGAATCTGGTGACATGCATACTTGAGAACACACACACACACATTAGAGTCGATGAGGATATGCTAAGCACCCGTGCATGTAATTTTGTTTGTTTGGAGGTGATTGATGCTTTCCTTACCGCAGCTCTTGACCAAGTTGATCTCTCTGCTATGTAAATGGCCCAACAGCTTGGGTGGCCAGCTACCTAGCTGGCAACCGCTGCGACCTTTACGTATCTGAGAGCCAATGCATTGGTTGACCTATGGTGATCGGTTGGAATCAGATGACTCGCAGAAGGTGAATCTGAGCCTTATTTTATTTTTGTTGCAAGTATTTTACTACTATTTTTCCGAAAGAGGTACTGGTTTTCTTGTTGTTTTTCAAAATATGTTCGCAAGATTTAATAGTGGACTGTGTTTGGCTCATTGCCTTTCTTCTTCTTATTTTTTTTTTTTGGGAACTTGTTTGTGCGGTTTTTTTTTAATACTTTTTACTGTCGGTGATTTTTTGTTTAGTATTACTTGCTGCCCGTGGTAATCATGAATGTTTAGCCATATGGCAAATGAATGTATTAATAAGCTATGACATAATTTTTTAACCGTACACAATGTGTTGTGCAGATTACTAAAGAGTTTGGATAAGATACCTTGAGTTATAGATTCATGTTCGTATTTAATGACTTGGCCGATTTTGGAATATTAGTCACTTTATTAATTGAGGTCATGATCAACTTCAAACTTTGCATGTATATCTAGTTTGAAGTGTGATCAACTTGGCCCCCATCAATGGCTTTCTTTGTTTGTTTGATGCTCTAATTTTTCTCGAGATTCATTAGTCGGGTTCAGATATTCTTCAGAAAATGATGGAAATGATGAAGCAGCTTTGATGGCCACTGCCGATCTCGTAGTCTCGCTCGCAACCATCGCATCATTACATTACCGCAGATGTATCGGTTGGTTATACTCGGGTCGGATAACTTAGTGCTTGGAAGAGGCATGTCGGGTAAGGAGGCCCAAAGTATGATGCCGTCCTTCTTTTGAAATAGTTGCGTACTGCCGGTTAGTTTGTGCTTGCTAAAAAAATTTGGCTATGAAGTGTTGGACTAAACAGTTTTGTCTTTCCATGTGGGTTAGAGCTTTGTCCTTGTGCCGGCGAATGATGATATGAATGACCTTGCGATCTTTGTGTGGTTGAAGGTGTAGGCGCTAGCCATGTATACATCATCTCCGTGGTGATGGTAGTGGCAAGCTTTGCCATGTCTCATCACTTGGATATTGGTGCGGGACTTCTTAATGTCTTATCGCTTGGTTTTTGATGCTTTTCATCGACCGCACCTCTTGACCATGTTGATCTCTCTACTATGTAAATGTCCCAACAGCTTGGATGGCCAGCTACATAGCTGGCAACCGCTGCGACCTTTACGTACCTGAGAGCCAATGCATTGGTTGACCTATAGTGATCGGTTGGAATCAGATGACTCGCAGAAGGTGAATCTGAGCCTTATTTTATTTTTGCTGCATGTATTTTACTACTATTTTTTTAAAAGAGGCACTGGTTTTCTTGTTTTTTTGAAAATATGTTCGCAAGATTTAATAGTGGACCGTGTTTGGCTCATTGCCTTTCTTCTTCTTCTTCCGATTTGGGAATATTAGTCACTCTATTAATTGAGGTCATGATCAACTTCAAACTTTGCATGTATATCTAGTTTGAAGTGTGATCAACTTGGCCCCCATCAATGGCTTTGTTTGTTTGTTTGATGCTCTAATTTTCTCTGTGATTCATTAGCTGGTTCAGATATTCTTCGTAAAATGATGGAAATGATGAAGCGCTTTTGGATGGCTCAGTCCGATCTCATAGCTCGCCGCAACCATCGCATCATTACATTACCGCAGATGTATCGGTTGGTTATACTCGGGTCGGATAACTTAGTGCTTGGAAGAGGCATGTCGGGTAAGGAGGCCCAAAGTATGATGCCGTCCTTCTTTTGAAATAGTTGCGTACTGCCGGTTAGTTTGTGCTTGCTAAAAAAATTTGGCTATGAAGTGTTGGACTAAACAGTTTTGTCTTTCCATGTGGGTTAGAGCTTTGTCCTTGTGCCGGCGAATGATGATATGAATGACCTTGCGATCTTTGTGTGGTTGAAGGTGTAGGCGCTAGCCATGTATACATCATCTCTGTGGGTGATGGTAGTGGCAAGCTTGCCATGTCTCATCACTTGGATATTGGTGCGGGGACTTCTTAATGTCTTATCGCTTGGTTTTTGATGCTTTACTGACCGCACCTCTTGACCATGTTGATCTCTCTGTTATGTAAATGTCCCAACAGCTTGGATGGCCGCCTACATAGGCGGCAAACCGACTGCGACCTTTTACGTACCGAGAGCCAATGCATTGGTTGAGCTATGGTGATCGGTTGGAACCAGGTGACTCGCAGAAGGTGAATTTGATCCTTATTTTATTTTTGTTGCAAGTATTTTACCATTAATTTTCCAGAAGAGGCACTGATTTTCTTGTTTTTATGTTCGCTAGATTTAATAGTTTACTTTGTTGGCTCATTGCCTTTCTTCTTCTTCTTCTTATTTTTTTCGGACCTTGTTTGTGAGGTTTTTTTTAATACTTTTTTAATGTTGGTGGATCGGTATTATTGGCTGTCCCTGGTAATCATGAATGTTTAGCCATATGGCAAATGAATGTATTAAGAAGCTATGATATAATGTTTTAACCGTACGTTATGTGTTGTGCAGATTACTAAAAAGTTTGGAGAAGATACCTTGAGTTATAGATTCATATTCGTATTTAATGACTTGGCCGATTTGGGACTATCAGTCACTCTATTAATTGAGGTCATGATCAACTTCAGACTTTGCATGTATAATTAGTTTGAAGTGATCAAGTTGTCCCCCATCAATGGCTTTGTTTATTTGTTTGATGCTCTAATTTTCTGTGATTCATTAGCTGGTTCTGATATTCTTCGTAAAATGATGGAAATGATGAAGCAGTTTGGATGGCCAGCTGCTGATCTGCAGTCTGCTGCAACCACTGCATCATTACATTACCGCAGATGTATCTGTTTGTTATACTGGCTGGATAACTTAGTGCTTGGAAGAGGCATGTCGGTTAGGGAAGCCGAAAGTATGATGCCATCCTTCTTTTGAAATAGTTGCGTACTGCCGGTTAGTTTGTGCTTGCTAAAAAAATTTGGCTATGAAGTGTGGGACAAAACAGTTTTGTCTTTCCATGTGGGTTAGAACTTTGTCCTCGTGCCGTGCCGGGGAATGATGATGTGAATCACCTTGTGTTCTTTGTGTGGTTGAGGGTGCAACGGCTAGCCATGTATACATCATCTCTGTGTGGGTGATGGTAATGGCATGCTTGCCATGTCTTATCACTTGGTTATTGGTGCGGGGACTTCTTACAGTCTTATTGCTTGGTGATTGATGCTTTACTGACTCTTGACCAGGTTGATGTCTCTCTGTTATGTAAATGGCCCAACAGCTTTGATGGCCAGCTACCTAGCTGGCAACCGCTGCGACCTTTACGTACCTGAGAGCCAATGCATTGGTTGAGCTTTGGTGATCGGTTGGAATCAGGTGACTCGCAGAAGATGAATCTGAGCCTTATTTTATTTTTGTTGCAAGTATTTTACTATTAATTTTCCAAAAGAGGCACTGATTTTCTTGTTTTTTAAAAATATGTTCGCTAGATTTAATAGTGGACTGTGTTTGGCTCATTGCCTTTATTCTTCTTCTTCTTCTTCTTATTATTATTATTTTTTTTTGGGAACGAGTTTGTGAGGTTTTTTTTAATACTTTTTGCTGTTGGTGAATTTTTTTTTTGGGTATTACTTGCTGTCCCTAGTAATCATGAATGTTTAGCCATATGGCAAATGAACGTATTAAGTAGTTATGATATAATGTTTTAACCGTACGTTATGTGTTCTGCAGATTACCAAAGAGTTTGGATATGATACGTTGAGTTATAGATTCATATTCGTATTTAATGACTTGGCCGATTTGGGAGGTCATGATCAACTTCAAACTTTGCATTTATATCTAGTTTGAAGTGATCAAGTTTGCCCCCATCAATGCCTTTGTTTACTTGTTTGATGCTCTAATTTTACCTGTGATTCATTAGCTGGTTCAGATATTCTTCGTAAAATGATGGAAATGATGAAGCAGTTTGGATGGCCAGCTGCTGATCTGCAGTCTGCTGCAACCACTGCATCATTACATTACCGCAGATGTATCGGTTGGTTATTCTGGCTGGATAACTTAGTGCTTGGAAGAGGCATGTCGGGTAAGGAGGCCTAAAGTATGATGCCGTCCTTCTTTTGAAATAGTTGCGTACTGCCGGTTAGTTTGTGCTTGCTAAAAAAATTTGGCTATGAAGTGTGGGACAAAACAGTTTTGTCTTTCCATGTGGGTTAGAGCTTTGTCCTGGTGCCGGCGAATGATGATATGAATCACCTTGCGATCTTTGTGTGGTTGAAGGTGTAGCCGCTAGCCTTGCATACATCATCTCTGTGGGTGATGGGAATGGCAAGCTTGCTATATCTTGTCACTTGGATATTGGTGCGGGGACTTCTTAATGTCTTATCGCTTGGTGATTGATGCTTTACTGACCGCACCTCTTGACCACGTTGATCTCTCTGTTATGTAAATGGCCCAACAGCTTGGATGGCCAGCTGCCTAGCTGGCAACCGCTGCGACCTTTACGTACCTGAGAGCCAATGCATTGGTTGAGCTTTGGTGATCGGTTGGAATCAGGTGACTCGCAGAAGGTGAATTTGAGCCTTATTTTATTTTGTTTGCAAGTATTTTACTATTAATTTTCCAAAAGAGGCACTGATTTTCTTGTTTTTTAAAAATATGCTCGCAAGATTTAATAGTGGACTGTGTTGGCTCATTGCTTTTCTTCTTCTTCTTCTTCTTATTATTTTTTTTTGGGAACGTGTTTGTGCGGTTTTTTTTAATACTTTTTGCTGTTGGTGGATTTTTGGGTATTACTTGCTGTCCCTGGTAATCATGAATGTATTAAGGAGTTATGATATAATGTTTCAACCGTACGTTATGTGTTGTGCGGATTACTAAAAAGTTTGGGTTAGATACCTTGAGTTATAGATTCATATTCGTATTCAATGACTTGGCCGATTTGGGACTATTTAGTCACTCTATTAATTGAGGTCATGATCAACTTCAGACTTTGCATGTATATCTAGTTTGAAGTGATCAAGTTGGCCTCATCAATGGCTTTGTTTATTTGTTTGATGCTCTAATTTTCTCTGTAATTCATTAGCTGGTTCGGATATACTTAGAAAATGATGGAAATGATGAAGCAGCTTTGGATGGCCAGTCACGATCGCGATAGCTGTCGCAACCATCGCATCATTACATTACCGCAGATGTATCGGGTTGGTTATTCTTCTTTGGATAACTTTGTGCTTGGAAGAGGCATGTCGGGTAAGGAGGCCCTAAAGTATGATCGTCGTCCTTTTGAAATAGTTAGCGTCATCGCCGGGTTAGTTTGTGCTTGCTAAAAATTGGCTATGAAGTGTGGGGCAAAAACAGTTTTTGTCTTTCCATGTGGGTTAGAACTTTGTCCTCGTGCCGGCGAATGATGATATGAATGACCTTGCGATCTTTGTGTGGTTGATGGTGTAGCCGCTAGCCATGTATACATCATCTCTGTGGGTGGTGGTAGTGGCAAGCTTGCCATGTGGCAAATGAATGTATTAATAAGCTATGATATAATGTTTTAACCGTACACAATGTGTTGTGCAGATTACTAAAAAGGTTGGATATGATACCTTGAGTTAAAGATTCATGTTCGTATTTAATGACTTGGCCGATTTGGGACTTTTAGTCACTCTATTAATTGAGGTCGTGATCAACTTCAAACTTTGCATGTATATCTAGTTTGAAGTGATCAACTTGGCTCCCATCAATGGCTTTGTTTGTTTGTTTGATGCTTTAATTTTCTCTGTGATTCATTAGCTGGTTCAGATATTCTTCGTAAAATGATGGAAATGATGAAGCAGTGTGGACGGCCAGCTGCTGATCTGCAGTCTGCTGCAACAACTGCATCATTACATTACGACAGATGTATCGGTTGGTTATTCTGGCTGGATAACTTAGTGCTTGGAAGAGGCATGTTGGTTAAGGAGGCCCAAAGTTCTCTATGAAATTGTTGCAAACTGCGGGTTTGTTTGTGCTTACTAAAAAAATTTGGCCATGAAGTGTGGGACAAAACAGTTTTGTCTTGCCATGTGGGTTAGAACTTTTTCCTTCATGTCGGTGTTGGTTATATGAATCACCTTGTGATCTGTGTGGTTGAAGGTGTATGCGCTAGCCATGTATACATCATCTGTGTGTGATGGTAATGGCAAGCTTGCCATGTCTTATCTCTTGGTTATAGGTGCAAAGACTTCTTAATGTCTTATCGCATGGTGATTGATGCTTTACTGACCGCACCTCTTGACCATGTTTATCTCTCTGTTATGTAAATGGCCCAACAGCTTTGATGGCCAGCTACCTAGCTGGCAACCGCTGCGACCTTTACGTACCTGAGAGCCAATGCATTGGTTGATCTATGGTGATCGGTTGGAATCAGGTGATTCGCAGAACTTGAATCTGAGCCTTATTTTATTTTTGTTGCAAGTATTTTACTACTATTTTTCCAAAAGAGGCACTGGTTTTCTTGTTCTTTTTCAAAATATGTTCGCAAGATTTAACCGTACACAATGTGTTGTGCAGATTACTATAAAGTGTGGATAAGATATGTTGAGTTATAGATTCATATTTGTATTTAATGACTTGGCCGATTTGTGACCATTAGTCGCTCTATTAATTGAGGTCATGATCAACTTCAAACTTTGCATGCATATCTTGTTTGAAGTGATCAACTTGGCTCCCATCATTGTCTTTGTATGTTTGTTTGTTTGATGCTGTAATTTTCGCTGTGATTCATTAGCTGTTTCAGATATTCTTCGTATAATGATTTAAATGATGAAGCCATTTGGATGGCCAGCTGCTGATCTGCAGTCTGCTGGCAACCACTGCATCATTATATTACCTCAGATATATAGGTTGGTTATTCTGGCTGGATAACTTTGTGCTTGGAAGAGGTATGTTGGTTAAAGAGGCCTAAACTATGATGCTGCCGTTCTTTGAAATAGTTGCAATCTGCGGGTTAGTTTGTGCTTGCTAAAAAAATTTGCTATGACGTGTGGGACAAAACAGTTTTGTTCTTTCCATGTGGTTTATAACTTTTTCCTTCATGTCGTTGTTGGTTATATGAATCACCTTGTGATCTATGTGGTTGAAGGTGTATGCGCTAGCCATGTATACATCATCTCTGTGTGTGATGGTAATGGCAAGCTTGCTTGGAATGCCAGCTATCTTGCAGGCAACCTATGGAACTATTCCATTTGTGAGGGCTGGTGAATTTGTGGAAGTTGAACCTTCATGACCAAACTAAAGGTGAATCTGAGCCTTGTTTTAATGTTTCAGTTGCACATGTGGTTCTATTTTGAATAGGTAACTGCTTTTGGGTTTTTTCCTGTTTTCAAATCTGTTTCAAAAAATGTTCCTGGTTTCTGTCCTATCTTTGCAGTATGATTGGATTTGTTTTTGAAATTGTTGCCAAGTGTCTGGTCTACTTTGTTATTTTGCTGTTATTTGATATTTGGCTACTAATGTAGCACCGGCAATTGCTATGAAGGTATTTAATTTGTGAGGCATTTTGCATGTCTAAGTAAAATGCAAGCAAAATTTCACTATGGTAAAGGTTTAAGCTGATAGTGTTAGGCGCCAAGGTTGTATATTCAAATATGTTTGCTAATCCAACACACTATCGATGGACACACTCAGCCAACTAGTCAGTTTCATGCAATCTGTTTGCTGTTCAGATTTAATATTAGATAAAAATGTTATTTGCTTACTAATGTTTTTGAAATGTTGGGCTGAATTTCCTAATAGTCCTAATTGGATTGTAGCTTGTATGGATATGTGTTGCCTGTTATATATGACTAGATTTTTTAAATGGCTATCCAGGCAGTCTTTTAGTTAAAATTAATGATGAAGAGGTCTCGAGAGACTGCTTTTATGTAATTATTTATTGGTTTGTCGTCATTTTGGAACTAAGCCTGGTTTTCAACGAGAATAATGGTTATAGGTTATATGTAATTTTATGGGTTACTGACCGATAGCGGAGAATTGAGCAGTCTGATAGACAATGTGTTTACTAAAGGGTTACTTGTTTGTTTTGCTTTGATTTGTTGATTTTTTCCACATAATTATGCGTTTGTATACAATCATCTTTTAAATTTCATCTTGATTTTAAATAAATTTAGTAATGTTAATAGAAAAAATCTGGAATGTGTATCACGATTTTATTTTGAATTTAGGTTGAAAATAATATAGTTTAAAATTGATTTGACAGTGAAATTTATTATTATTACGGGTAGTTCATTTAATTTTTTTTAATAGTAAGTTTTTATAGAATTGGTTTGATTAATTATTTTTTAGTTTTAAAATTTTTTTCCCCTAAGCTAATTAGTACAATAACGCTTCCCTTGGACTGGGATGGGAGGGCAGGGTGTCCCTATCCCTGTCGCTCTCTCTGTGGATCTTTTTAATTACAAGCACTTGTGAGTTTCCCTGTTTGCCGGTAGAAAATCTTTAAGGTATGTTTGCTGAAGAGAAAACCTATTTAACGTATCTCTCCCCTTCGCAGCATACATGGCTTTGTGCCTGCATTGTTTTCTCTCTGTACTTTCTAGAGACTGTGATGACTGTGCCCAGGGATTTATGGTTATTTTCTGGGTGTCAATCAATTCATGGCGTTTTGTTTAAGGGTTTAGGATTTAGGGGTTTTAAAGCTGCATTCAAGCACTTATATTGCTGTGACATAATGATTGTTGTTGCTGGTCTCCTTCATGCCGGGGCATTTATTCTGAACCTCTCTAGTTTATTGGCAATTTCTATCACAGTGATTTTGACAAAACATGTTCTATTGTGGTAGAAGTCTTCTTCTATGTGGCTTATTAACATGATGGAATTCTTGTTATTCTGGTCTTCTACAAGTTTTTTGGTTGTTTTCTGGGACATTAAGTTTTTATACCCAAACTGTATTTTATTCTTTAGAGCTAATTGAGCTTTTTTTGTGGGAAGATAGTGAAGTGACACAGTCTGAACACGAACATGAGAATGAGTGAAGTGGGCATTCACACCAGTGTGTTGGTCAGCTCATGCTTGACTGGATCTGTAGCAATCTGAATAGTGCCAGTACTGTCATAGTGAATAGGAATAGGAGAAGCGGGACACCAAAATCCTTCAAAATGGACTGAAGCCAAAAAATCTCCTTGACGGTAGGGGCCAAAGCACGAACCTCAGCCTCAGCACTAGACTTGGCAACAGTATGGTGTTTCTTGGTCTTCCAGACAAGGGAAAAACCAAGAAAAACACAGTATCCAGCGACAGAAACCTGATCATCAGGAGAACTTGCCCAAGTAGCATCAAAATAAGCCTGTAGCTAAAGAGTGGATTGGCGTGAGTAGAACAGACCACGTAAGATGGTGCCACGAAGATATTGCAACACTTGAAGAAGATGAGCATAATGAATAGAGGTGGGGGCCGCAACAAACTGACTGAGAATATAAACTACATAAGAGATGTCAGGACGGGTGACGACGAAGTATACCAGACTTCCAACCAAATATCAATACCAAGTAGGATTCGATAAGGGAATCCCATTAGAAGCACGAAGCTGCAAATGAAGCTCATCGGTGTAGCAGTAGTACGAGTGTCTGTTGTACCAGAACGAGCATGAATATCTAGAGTGTAACGCTGCTAAGAGAGACGATAGCGATCAGGATGAGAGATCTCAATGCCTAGGAAGTACCGATGCGGGCCAAGATCTGTCATCCAGAAAGTTTCACCCAGTTTCTGCATTACATAGTTAATGTGAGCAGAATCATCATCAATAAGAATCAAATCATCCACATACAGTAGAAGAATGGTCCGGCTTCGAGAAGTAGAATGCATAAAGAGGCTGAGTTATGTACGCTTGGGGTAAAATCTGCAATCTCAACCATTGTGCTAAAGCGCTCAAACTAGGCTAGTGGAGCCTGATGGAGATCATAAAGCGCACGACAAAGACGACAAATAGACCTTGAGAAACCTGAAGCCCGGGGAGAGGAACAATGTAAACCTCCTCTTTCAAGTCCCCCATTAAGAAAACGCATTCCTCACATCAAGCTAATGAAAGACCCACTCACGAACAGCCACAACAACTAAAGTGCACACAGTATGCATGTGGGCCACTGGTACAAAAGTTTCCTTATAGTTACGCCCATACTGCTGAAGATTGCAAGCAACAAGACGCGCTTTATAGCGCTCAATAGAACCATCAGGATGGATTTTCACCCGATAGATCCAATAACTAGTAATGGGGATAGTATGAGCAGGAAGAGAAACAAGATCTCATGTGTGAGTACGAGACAAAGCATCAAGTTCCTTAGCCATGGTAGTCTGTCACTCAGGTAATCGAACTGCTTCCCTGTAGGTACCTGGCTCAAAGACATACATACTGGTGCTAGCAGAAGTATAACGAACAGGAGGACGTAAAGTGGAGCGATAATGTAAAGAGTAAGTGGAGGATGATATCTCAGGAGGCCGATCTATAGTGGGAGAGGCGTCAAAGAAGACCTGTTGCGCTGGAGAAAGTATAGGATCCCGACGATGGTAAAAGAAACAAACAAGTGGGTGAGTAGGTGGGAACAAAGAAAAAGGGGAAGATACTGGGGTAGACTCAACAGATAAGGGGTAAGGATGATCAATGGAGGAGTTAGTGAGAAGCTCTAGGGAGTGGGAAGTGGAGAAGAGGAAGACACATGAGAAGTGTTCTCAAAGAGTGAATAGGGAGAAAGAAAGATAGAGGAATCGAAGGAGAGGGAGATGTAGTGGAAGAAGGATAAGCATAAAAGGGGGTAGACTCATCAAACGTGAAATCACAGGCTATACGTATATGATGAGTGACAGGATCATAGCAACAATAGCCTTTATGTTCAAGACTATTCCCTAAAAAAACACAAGAAAAATACTAAGCAATGAGCTTTGTTCCCTCCCTTGATAAGAGTAAAACAAAGCAGCGACAACCAAAAACACTGGGATGATCATAATGGGGAGGTGTTCCATGAAGACTCTTCTGGACTGCGACCATGAAGTTGGGATGAGGTAGAAGGTTAATTAAGTAAACAACAATGCTAATTGCATCACCCCAAAAATAAGGAAGGAGAAAGGCACCTAGAAGAAGAGCACGAGTCGTCTCTAAGATATGACGATGCTTGCGTTTGGTGACCCCATTCTGAGGATGAGCCCCAGCATAGGACAACTGAGGAAAAGTGCCTTCAGAAGACGAAAAGGCACGAAAAGCCTAAGAAGTGATACTCACTGCCAGAGTCAGACCCAAAAGTCTTGATTGAGGCAACAAATTGAGTGTGAATCATAGTGACAAAAGATCAATAGATGGACAATAACTTACTACGATGATGCATAAAATAAATCTAGGTTTGGACCATGCTTGATTGTTCGAATTTAAATTCAAGCCGGGTCCGGACAAAGAAATTCGGACAGCCGGGCTTTTGTACTTCTAAAATTTTAAAAGCCCAAAATTATAAGCCAGTTGTTTTAATCCCAATTTTTCAAAAAACTTCAAACTTATATGGGTTTTTTTTATGAAGACTTGGAATTTTATATGACTTGATTTGGGTTTTGGATTGTTGAATTTTTTTTTTATATAATGTGAATTAAATTATTTTTTATAGTTTAATATTTGAGTGAAGTTAAATGTAGTTTATAGGATTTGGACAAAATTCGAACATCTGGATAATCCGGTTTTAAAAGAAACTGGGTATGGGCAGTTGTAGTTATCCAGACCCGGTTTTGTCCGGAGCTAGATTTTTGCCACCCCTTGTGATATGTGGTGGTCGAGAATGATAAAGATGAGGAGTATCAGAAGTCATATGAAGAGAAACACCAGAATTAAGAGGCTGGAGAGGACATGAACTTCCCGGGCGTAGAAAGAGGAATCGAGCCGAACGTACATGTCCCCGTGGAGTCAACTCGGCGAGATCGGCTGAAACTCGCTTGAACATCGCTAATAGTCACGATCGACAACAGATAATGTAGTAGGAGATGAAGTACTGGGTGGAAATCCATTACTCCCCATGGTTTTGGAAAGGCTCTGTAAATACAGACTTTGTCATGTAGGGTTTGGAAAAAGGGTTAAAGTAAGGATTCTTAGAGAACAAAGATGAAGATGGAAGTGACGAATCGTCGGTGCTAGTTGGTCGTTGGTGGTGTCGCACGCGAGTCTAGTGGGACGGTGCAACCATCGGTGGGTCAGGGCGGACGGTGAACGAGTGCGAAAGGGTCGGGTACGGGTGCCGAGGCTTAGACGGATAAATGATCTGCTAGCAAGGGTGAATGGCTGGATCGTTGGCGGTGGATGATTTGTAGGCGAGATGCAGTAGCCGTGGTTGGGATCATCGGTACTAGAGGATCTGCGGGCGAGGATCGGATGGTCGAATCTTGTCGGTGATGAAGCTTAGACGAGGATGAGGATGTTCGTTGGGCGAGGTTGGCTCGCTAATTATAATATTCAAATGAGGTTTTTTTTTTTGAAGAAAAGATATCGTTTATAAATGAGAATGAATGAAAGTTTGGCCATGTTGCCAACAAACATGTGAACAAGCTTTGATATAATGTTAGGACGATTCATATCAGGTTGGTCTGATTCCTCCCAAAAGTTTAAGCTCAGAAGACATTTTCAAGTATTAAACAAACCTATATATATATATATATTAAAAAAAACGTTAGTTATTTTAAAAATAGTTCAGATTTAAAAATTAATAGAATAATTACATAAGTATTAAATTATGTTATAGTTTTTAAATTAAAAAGATTTCTTACCATAACAAGGTTTTTAAGATAACAAATTAATTTGAGATTAAAATTTTTAAAAAAAGCATTATCTTTTAATTAATCTTTGAATTTGTTTTTGGATAACAAATTCAAAGATTAATTAAATAATCACTAATTTAATGAACTTTTATAATAATTAAAATAGTTGATCGCATACATTATAATAAAGAAATTAAAAGTAAAAGGGAAAAACGTCAAGAAAGATGAAGAGATGGGAGTAAATTTTTTTGCAGGTTACCTAACTTTTGACTTTTTTCTTTTAGGTAACTCAACTATGATTTGTATCAAAAAGGTCATCCAAGTTGTCAATGTGTTACATCGGCAGGTCACTCTAATAAATTAGACCGTTGAATGCTGATGTGGCGACGGAGCTTACACAATCAACCAAATTAACGTCCTAGTCAGCTTTCCACATCATCACTAACCTTGTCTGCCTTATTATAGTCTTGAAACTAGGGCTTTGCCACATGTCAACAAAGCCCTTTCATCACACAAAAGCAAGATGGGGCAAGACTCTGGTCTTCTACTCTTTGACCGAAAGTGGGTGATAGGGACTGGGAGAGAAGAAGAGGGTTTCGGTGGTGTTTTCCAAACTCTCTCGTGAAGGTGAGATCGAAGGGAAGGTCTTCACGGTTGGAAAAAGGAAAGGAAGATCTTCGTGTGAAGATGGCGGTAAACTGGGAGGTACGGCGAGAGTGGGATGATGCCCCTGAGTACTGTAAGTACCCTCTTCTAGCCCTTTCTCATGTTGCCATTCTAGTGTTTGTTTGCTTCAAATGGAGCTAAAATCCAAGCTTAGTTGTGTTATTTAACGATAACATTGTATATTTTTTATTTTTGTGTGTATAGATCATGAAGTTCTTTTGTGATTGTTTAATTATGAAGTTGTTATGCTATTCTAAAGTCTTTTCCCGTATGGAGAAATACTTTTATAATTGTTCCATCTAATGGTCAAAATTAAATATGCTTGTTGTGGTTCACTATTCTCGTTGTCATGTTATTTTCTTTTTACTTTTGCCTTTAAGTTTCCTTCCTGATGAATGAATACTCCTTCATGGTGTTCCCCATTTTGGTTGTTATGTGGTCTTAATTATGCATCTTTTATTGGGATTTTTATATCCTTGTCTGGATGGATATATATATGTTTATAGTAATTGTTATTTAGTTATTTGTATTATTGTTCAATCATCTTTGGTAATTGGTTTGAACCATAATTGGTTGGAACCAATTTAGATGTTTAAATGGGTGGAACCAACTTAGCTGTTCAATCTTGATGGGCAATTAATACATAAATTAGTTGTTTGGTTGTGAATTTCAGGTCTCCAATCTGCAGTACTATACATGTATAGTATTTGGTTTTTTTTTATTGTTGTTCATGCGATGGTATTTGTTATTTACTTCCTTTTAAATTTCATGTCTCCAATTTGCAGTAATGTACGTGTTGTTCATAATCATAACATTGGACAACAGAATAAATTATGATGCATTTTACAACCATGTCATGTATTAATTTCTATGAGAATTCCTTGTAACTGGACCTTAGTATTTGATTTTGTATAGCCTAGCCAGTCCTACACAACCACTTGACCTTTAGTTATTTTCAAAACAGTGCCAGATGCCGAGTTATTTACTATAAGGATGCATTACAAAGTTGATGAAATAGAGGGCATGGCAGGATATGTTGACTATTGTTGTGCTGACCAAATATCAAAGATTGAACTAATATCCATGGCTAGAGAGTTGAATTTGGAGGTTGAGGGTTGTTCTATATGGTGGTTAGACACATCAAGTCACGATAGAGGTTACAAGGAGGTTAGAATCGACCCTAGATGCCCTAAAAATGGCATTTCGGTGAGGGCATAGCAAGGAGATTTATGTTTGTGTGAGACTCCCTAGTAGTGGCAAACCAATAGCTCCGTGACTTTGGCATGACTCCTTTGACTAATGAAGATGTGGGGCTAGGTGAATGCAATAGGGTAGCACTTTTAAAACCTGTTGTTGATGAGGATGAAGATGTTGTACCTGATGAGAATTTGGAGGACATTCTAGTTAGTGGACATGGCATAAGGCATAATGCAGATGAAGAGTGTGATTTTGAAGACTCAGACTATAATTTCAGGATGATAGTATGAAGAAGAGTTGTTTAATGTTGGTGGATCAACACCAAATGTTGTCAGTGATGGTGAAGCTGCAAATAGAGGTGAAGAAGAAGACATTATAGAATTTGATTATTCTGATTCAGAGGGTTTTCATTCTTGTTCTTCAACAGATGAAGATGATGTGGCCCCTCCTAAACCTAGATACACTGAGTTTAATGAAGAGGTTGACACTGAGGAACCCACAATTTAGATTGGGATGAAATTGAAGCTTCAAGCAATTTAAGGATGCGGTGAAAAATTATGGTATAAAGAATGTATGTGATGAATTTTTAGGCTCAACACAAAGACAAGATGCAAGGCATTCAGTAAGAAGGGATGCTCGTCTCTATTTGTGGGCATCACCCTATGGTTGATGACAAAAATACAATCATGGATAAAAGGCAGTGTCTTGAAGCATGAATGTGCTAGAGATCATAGCAATAGACATGTGAGTGCGTGATCTGGATAGCTAGACATTACCTTGAGCAATTTACGTAATTCTAATTGGAAAAATTGTTGGTATTGTGTCAAGCCGCTGAAGATCAATCAAGAAGTGAACATCAGTGAGTTAAAAAGCTTACAGGCAAAATGTATTGCAGTTAGGTAAATAAAATGTGTTCCTTTCATTGTTCTTTGTTATGCAACTTGGGTATGCTTGATTATGAATTTTTGTGTTTCATGTGTATCGACTCAGGATCATAGATGGTGATGAGGAGTCACAAATCAGCCAAACTTCATGATTACAAAGAGGCTAGAGATAATGAGGACACATCCAAATTCCACATTTATCATTCTTATGATGAAGGGGTCTTCCAAAGTATGTATTAGTATCATGTTGATCATCAATTAGCATTTAACTTCCTATATGTATCTTTAATTTTGAATTAGCTAAACTATTAAAATTGATTTTCTATTTCTATCAAAGGTATGTATCTCTGCCTTGCTTCCATTGAGAGCAGGGTTTCTTAGCGAGGTTGTAGGCATCTTGGGTGTCCCTTGATGGGTCGTGTTTTTTGAAAAGGAACCTATGGGGACAGATTTCTTGATGAGTTGTTGGGATAGATGCAAATGACTGCATCTATCCCATTGCTTGGGTTGTAGTCAACAAAGAGAACAAAGAGAATTGGACCTGGTTCCTCCAGCTACTTGCACAAGATCTGGGGATTGTTGATGACCACAAATGGGCCTTCATGACGTGATAGGCGATAGGTGAGATTTAATTCATAATGTTGTATGTCCTAATTGTGTTCTATTGTAATTAATTTATCATATTGATTCTAAATCTCTTTTTAATTAATCGCTGATTTTGTATCATGTTGATTATTAATTAGTCTCATGTTGGTTCTGATTTTTCATATTGGAATTGATGCAATGCTAGACTCTTGAATCCCGGTTAATTAATTAGGTTATGCTATGTCACTTTCATAATTAATGAGTATCATACTTGTACTAATCTTTTTATAATTAACTAATGATTTTTATATCATGTTGACTATGTATTAGTATCATGTTGATTATCATTTATTATTTAATTTCCTATATGTACCTTTTAATTATGAATTGGATCGAACTATTAAAAACTCGATTGCTTTCTCTATTGAACTCCTATACTTGTCGATGTGCCTTGGATGTGGATAATGGTGTCTCCTTGTCACTGTGATATGTGTAACAAAACCTACCAACATTAGGGACTAATGCCCGCAATAGTAGAGTTATTCCCCTACAGATGAACATAGATATTGTTTGGAGGGCATATTCACACCAACTTTAGGAAAACATTTAGAGGCAAAGCATTGAAGGACCAACTTTGGTCTTGTGCTACGGCAACATATAAGTCAAAGATATGAGTAGAGCCATGGAAAATTTGAGAGGAATGTCAATAGGAGCATTTGAATACATGAAGAAAATTGAACCCAAACATTGGAGTAGATCACATTTCCAAAGTCAATTCAAATGTGATATCCTTTTGAACAACCTGTGTGAAGTTTTTAACAGTCAAATATTGGAAGCTAGGCTCAAGGGGGTTATTACTATGACTGAAATGATAAGGACACAATTAATGAGAAGAATACAAAAAAGGAGAGATGCAATGGACAAGGTCACTAGCACCCATTGCCCTAGAATATTGCAAAAACTTGAAAAATCCAAGCAATTGAGTTGGATGTATAGCACCACATGGTCAGGTGGAAACAAGTACCAGGTTCTTGGCCCTGATGGAAAATTTGTGGTTGACAAGATAGATTGCTTTTGCTCATGTAGGAGGTGGCAACTTAGTGGGATTCCTTGTAGCCATGCAGTGTCAGTATTGTATTACAACAAAGAAAAACCTGAAAACTACCTACACTCATGTTATGAAGTCAGTACTTTTATGCACACATATAGGCATATCCTGAACCCAACTCATGATAAGCACTCATGGCCAAAAAGTGACCAAGGTCCCATCATTCCACCAGAGCCAATGAATAAGAGGAGGCAGGAAAACTTTGCTTAGGAGGAAAGAAGTGGATGAAAACCGGCTTTTCCAGGGAAAAGTAAGTAGAAAGGTGTGAAAATTAAATGCACATTGTGTGGTCAAACAGCCATAATAAGAGATACCATAGGCGAGGTTGGTAAATGTCTAATTCTTTTAATTTCTTCTCTAATCAAATATATGTTCCAATGAGGTTAACTAAATTTTATTTCCATCACTGGCAGAACAACACAACAAGTTCAGCATGGACATCACAGGGATTTGGACCTGTGCCAGAGGTAAAACAGTTCATTATAGGGTTGGCTTAATTATAACATAATTAAACTTTGTGTTATTTAATCTGTTAAAATATGCATATAATTGCAGAACATAATGTAGTTGGGTTAGATTTAAACATAGGTGGTGTTGACAATGACTTGGGTGGTGCTTCTCAAACACAGGTAAAAGTGATACCTTTCTTTTATTTTTTCTGGTAATGTATGAATTTTTTGTAGGTTGCCACAATGTACATAAATGGGCCTTTATGTCTGATTTTTCTAATAAAAAATTGCTCCTAAACATCATCTTTCAAGGAAACTCAACTGAGGGAGCCAAATCTGAGCAAATATGGAAAAAGTGTTGCATCAAGTGAAACACAAGCACCATGGAACCCTGTTTCACATGTAGGAGCTAGTAGGCTTCCTTTATTTTAATTATTCATAGTGCTTGTCATTCTTGTTGAATTTGGTACTATTTTTTACTTATTATAAAGCATGTACAGATGGTCACAATTGATGTCCAACAAATGTTTGCTGCAAATGAAGCTAAGGTGCCTATATCACAGGTAAATATTCTCATTCAATTTATGAATTTTCAGCTGATCACTCCAGATGTTTATAATCTACTATAATTCTGGTATTTGTACAGACAGTCCATAAGGGATCATTTTCAATGGAACCTCATTTACGAAAGAGGGTAGCAAATGTAAAGGGAAGGGTCAAAGCAAGGTCCAACAACAATGAGTCAGTTCCTTCTTCAGGTGTTGATGGGCAAAAGTCTCAATTACAACAAAAGGATGCCAGAGAAAGCAACAAGGCAGGATTTCCTAACAAGAGGAGGCAAGTATGGTTACCACCAGGTCTTGGATCCTCTGCAAGTGCAGGAAACACTTACAAAAAGGCTCCTTGAAGGGATCAGATGCCATTATTTTTTGTATTTTGGAAAACTGTATCTTTTGTGGATGGGCAACACTAGTTAATAGATGTTTACAAAAATGCAGATTTAGAAAATCTACAGTTGTAGATCTTTTTATTTTTGTAAAGCTGTAGCATTAGGAAGTCTGCATTTTTGTTAAGAATGACTATATCTATTGTAAACCTCCAATGGTAAATCTGCAGCTATTGTAGAGTTTTCTACTTCTTGTTTTAATTTGGAAAATCTACAACTGTTGTAGGGAATTGTACTTATTTGCAAAACTGCAGCTTAATGAGATATAAGGTTATTTAGCCTTCTTAAGGTGTAGCTATTTCTGTGCATAATTGCATCTGTTATAGATAAGTATGGTTTTTTTTACAAATTTGCAGCTTAGGTAAATATGCACTAGTGAAACTTTGCACCAAACTGCAGCTATTGTACATATATGTTTCCTTAAATAGGTATTTTTCAAAATTACAATTCCTATTAAAAAAAAATGAAATTTTCTTCTTAAGAAGATGATCTCCACAACAAATTGACTATTCAAATATCTGTGCCTATACATAGAATTTCTGAAAACTTTTATGAAGTATTGGTTTTTTTCCCCTCTTCAAAGATGTAGAACATCAGTGCTTTAATTTAATACATGGAAAAAAAACTTATAGGTATGCATTCCAGTACACTCTTGTTTACAAGAAAAACCAATTCTCATCAAAACAATAATCACAGACCCAAACCCTAGATGTGAATCAAGATTAACAAATCATCCCCGATTCTTTGCCCACGATAACAATAATCTCAAGGATAGCTCGCATTGCATCTCATGATTACCAAATCATCCCTGAGTTGCCAGTGAAAGTGCGCGTGCAACTCGCCCTTTTCCCTATGCGCTCGGCGACCTCCTCTGTTCTCAGATTGCAATACCTAATGGTGAACGGAAAAAGGAAAAGAAGAATATGTATGTGATGACGCAGAATGCTAACGTGGCATAAGGCTTGTGTTAATTTGGCTGACTGTGTAAGCTCCGTCGCCACATCAGCATTCAACGGTCTAATTTATTAGGGTGACCTGCTGGTGTAACACATTGACAACTTAGATGACCTTTTTGATACAAATCATAGTTGAGTTACCTAAAAGAAAAAAGTCAAAAGTTAGGTAACCTGCAAAAAAATTTCTTTGTCCATGAGATCATGGGAAAGGATAGTGCGATGTGCAAAGCAATGAAAGGATATTGATGAAAATATAACCTTTTAGGCAATTTCAAAGATATGTTAAAGTCATACCTTTTACCGATAGAGGAGCTATGAAATTGGTCTCTAAATAAAAATAGCATTGGAGTCTAGTAATGGCATTTGAGCTGAAAATTCCTACTTTAACTCTTTCTTGTTGTTATTTAATCCATAGTATTTATTGTGTTGGACTTGTGACAGAGTGTTAAACTCTAGGACTGCAAGTTAACTTAAACATTGATCGCAATTGAAGGGGAATGTTGTGAGCATGGTGGAATATAGCGCTAATGAAGATATGGTTGTTTGGTTTTGATAAAAAAGTTAGATCAAAAAGGTCACTCCACTCACATACTTGTGTTATGTGTTGCATCTTGTTATTTTTTCAGCTAAACCTTATGACCGGGTAATTTCTGTAGTTTAAAATGTTAGAGTGTTTCGATTTTGAATGATTTTAGCACGTAGGAGGGTGCTTTCACTCATTGTTCTAATAAATCGAGACTGTTTAATGAATTTTTTCAAAGAATTGTTTGTTTGATTTGAGTTTTTTGGGCCTGAGCTTCACATTGTGTAATGGTAAAAGAGGATTGGCCAGACTTCAGGCGAGGCTTGATAGATTTTAGCTAATTGTAATTGGATTGCCAATTTTTATTCATACTATAATCAGCATCTTTCTAGAATCTATTCTGATAAGGCCCGTGTTTTTTAAAGCCCTATTTAAAATTCGTTGTAGATTTTAGTTAGAAGGCAATGCTTGGAATGTCAAGTTGGGGCGAACCGCGTTTGTGCTTTAAATCATATTATTTATCACACCCGTAAATTATTTAATTATTTGGAGATTTAAGAGTATGTCTTCCTTAGATAGAGATTTTCAAGACATTGAGGCTCTTATTTCTAGTTTAGAGACCTCAGAAGTCTGTGGTAATCTTGCTTCTTTAGATGTTTGTTCTCTTAGATCTTGTTACAAAAGGCACTCTACTTTGCTGATGGAAAGTTCTGTCCGTTGGCTCTATTGAGCTAAGCTTTTGTGGTTTAAAAATGGAGATTTTGTTATGGTTTTTTTCATAATATTGCACATGTTCGAATTCATAGGATTAGATTTTCTGCCATTTTGGTTCTCTCAGGTATCGTTTATTCGGACTTTAATGATATTGTTTTATTCAGACAAGACTAAAAGTGGTTACCTTTTGTGTATTGTTTTAATTCAACTCTTAAATCTTTCTTCTAACTTGGGATTTCCTTTCACTTATCGATAGTCCCTATTTCACCGAAAATACTTGATGTACATCAGTGGCATTATTTGATTGATAAAGCTACTGATCGCATTAATTCTTGGAATCATTTAAAAATTTTTACTGACTTGTTGGGACTGATTCTCATCAATAGTTCTCTCTATTCTCTCTTATCTTCTTCTTGCTATCTTGTTCATGATTCCATTTTGGGTGAGATATCTAAATTGGCTAGAAATTTTGCCTTAGGTAAGTATAGTAGTAGTGGTGGCTTCCAATTTATTTGTTGGAGCAATATTACGTTCTTTAAAATTGACGGAAGTTTGGACATCATAAAACTTTGGAGTGCTAAGATTTTTTTATATATTTTTTTTTTATGGCTAAGAATGTTTTTGCAAGTTTTAAACTATGTTAATAAGCATTACATCCTTATTTTAAATCATAACTATGGTGATTTTTAGGCTTGGACTAACCATTATCCTCTAAGAGCTATTAGGGTTTTTAGATTGCTTTGTAAAACGGCTAATAAAGTCAAGTCCAATTTGTGGATTAATGTTTGCAATCTTAATGGTGTAAGTTTTTATAATGGGACGTGGATACTCCACCTGCTTTTAAATCCATTTTTGTGAAGATGGATTATCTGCTAGGGGTTCTGAAGGTAATTGATCTTTTGCATAATAATTAAATTGATTGTGAGAATTGGCCAGCCTTTTAGGGATCCATTTGGATTGGAATAGATTGGTAACTATAATTTTTGATAATTTTTTCCCCTTACTGATTGGTTTTGGTTTTGAATCTCTGTTGATGACAAACTCTCATTTGTGATTTATAACCAATTTAATCAAAGTTGTGTTTTGGAAGAGGACAACTAGAATGGTTGGCATATTCTTTTATCTGGAGACTGTTACATGATTGAACTCCCATGTATAAGTTCGTGTATAATCTCAGTATTGCTCAACTCCTGGGTCCCCTTTGTGGTTTAGAAAAGGAAAAAGATCAACATATTTTTGGGCACCGGAGGCTAAAGCTTAATTCTAAGTGTTCTAATAACAAAGGCCGTGCTTTAACAATCAAGTGCTTGGGCAATTTGGAAAGCTATATGCTGTGTAAGTTTTGTGATGCGCTTTCTTGGAATAACTTTTTGGATACTTGTGACCTTGGTTTTGTGATTACTGTTGACAATAGCTGGTGTAATAACCATTCTTCTGGTAGGTGCTTCAACTCAAACTTTTAGAGACCAATATTGGAGCGGAGTTAGTTGCATTAGAGAATGTTTCGAACATTTGCAGGGACAAAGACATTAAATTGGACCAAATCCTTTATGATTGCCTTGGTCTTGTGGGTTTGATAAACAATAAAGAGCCTTGTCTTAGTTGGTGCGATCAGGAGGAAAGGAACATCCTCTGTCAACACATTTTAAGCTATGGCAATGTCGCTTCGGATTGTATTTCTCATGTCATAAATAGTGTAGCCTTTTGTGCATTTGTAGTCCTTTTTATATAAAAAAAAAACCCACTTTGGTATGCCCATTGAACAAACTTTTTAAATAGATCTTAAGAAAAAGATAAAAGTATTTTTTTTTTTTTTGTTGAACATTGCACTCATAGTTAAAGGTTGAAGCTTAACTTGTTTGTGTTAACAAAGGAAGAGCTTATACTGAAAATTGGTGTTTGAAATTCAAAGTAGTTTTTTTTTTCATTTGTCTTAAATAATTTTTGGTAATTTAATGGTCATTGCTTGTCAAGTCTCATAGAAGTTTATTTATATTTTGTTATTGACCTTAGATTTAACTGGTGAATCTTCATATCAGTTAATAATTAACAATTAACTATATTTATATTTTATAATTAAACAAGGTTAATTATGTTCATGTTTTAGCAAGTTTAAATTCATATGATGTTTTATTGACTTGTGACTGATGATTACTTTGTTAATGGGATTTATAATAATTCGTTGTATGTTGTCAGATGTAACTGTTCATCAAATTTTATAATGAATTTTTATTATGATTTTTTTTCTTTTAGGTTTAATCATAATCCTAAAATTTGACACCTGATCACTGACACAGATGTGCTACGGCCCTTTGAGAGTGACTCAACATGGAGTTGCCTCCAATGGAAGGCTCATGTCAAGCAACTTATGCTTTGGAGGAAGAAGTGAATCCGCAGATCGTTTGTCTAGTGGGAAAGGTAATAGGTAATTTCACATAGATTTTTCTTAGTGCTTCCTAATTTCTCATGTTTTTTAGTACTCATGCTTTGTCTTTAATAAGAAATGATGCAGTTGATGCCCTTTGTAATTTGCCAAGTTTGATTTATTTGAATATTTCTGTTTTGAATCTTTTTTTATATTACTCATTTTAGTTTCATGCAATTTTTTAAATTTTATGTTTCAGTTCATTTGTCAACTGTTCATGCTCTTGTATGCTCACTAAAAAGAGTGTTGGAAAATTGATCTAGAGTGACAGCGCCAAGGCTTTTTTTTTCTTCAAGGGGGGGAGGAGTGAAGGGGAGTAAGAAGGAGAGTAGAATGGAGGGTTTGAAAAATTTTTATGTTTGGTTCATTGGAGGATTGTGGAGGGGTAATCTATTTTTTTTGTTTGGTCAGAAGGAGGGGTTAGGAGGGGTGAGGAGAGGTGTGGTGTGTATTTTGCCAATTTATTTTTTTTATGGAGGGGTGTGCTGTGAGAGGTTTGGAGGGGTGAAGCACCCCTCCAAACTCCTCTTCCTCCTTACTCCCTTAACCAAACAACCATCACTCCTCCTCACCCATTGCTACCACTCCAAAATCCTCCAACCAAACAAGGGGTAAGAGAGATTTTTATCAATTCCACTAAAAATAGATAGCACATAAAAATAATAAAAAGACAAAAGCTAATAGGAGAAAATATGGACCATTAAATTATTCTATAATAGTTTTTTTTTCTTTTTATATTTAAGCCCACTGTATTCATTACAAATACTGAGTAAAAATGAAATCTCAATGCTAAATATTTAATAGCAAAATGATTTTTAACTTTATTTGGGAAAAACTAAATTAAACAAACTAATTAAAAGCATAATAAAAGTGACAACGAAGAACTAGCATTCTTATAGATGTTACATTAACAAAATTCATTTATCATGTATATTTTTACTAAAATTAAGGCTTCAAACTCGACAAAAAAAATAATACAAATCTAATTATTCACATGAGTAATCGAATATTTCTTCAAGTTAGTATCACGACTTATCAATCAAACAACCAACAAATAATTTTTTTTTCATATTTTATTGTTAAAGTCATAAGTGCTATTTTCAGTTTATTACAAATGATTCCCATATTTAAAATAAGTTGATTTAAAAAAAAAAATGACAGATACTTTTTCATGATTATTTTTTTAATTTGTTATTTTATAACTTTCCCAATTTAAAAGGATTATTATGATGATAATATATTTTTTAAAAATCTAAATACCAACTAAATTTAAAAAAGAAATTTTTACGGTTAATGTGCCGTGATTGTTTTTTTATTTTGGTATTTTTATTACCGAAATAACAATATCTTTTTGTAAAATCCAACAACCTACTTAATTTAAAAAAATCTGATGGTTACTGTATTATAATTTTTTTTTTATTTTGTTATTTTTTAACTTTCAAAATTTAATATGATTATGATGATAACATCTTTTCCCAAAATCTAATTACCTACTTAATTTAATAAACAAAAATCGGACGGTTAAATTGCCATTATTGTTTTTAAATTTTTTTTAATTTTCAAAATTTAATAGGATTGTAATAATAATATCTTTTTTCCAAAATCCAAATACCTACTTAATTTAACAAAAAAAAATCTGATAGTTAATTTGTCATAATTGTTTTTTTAAATTTATTAGCTTGAGAACGTTTCCCAACGGTCACATTTCATTACCGCGTCCTGCTCTCTCTCTCTCTCTATATGTCCCATCCCATCCATTGAACGCAAACCCCGATGCCTTGTTCTTTTCCTTCTCTCCTCCTCCTCCTTCTCCTTCTCTGGGAGTTCTCACGGAGACTCGGAGTTCTTACCGAAGGTCTGCTTTTGCCTCTTCCCCTTTCTTTCGATCTTCATGACAGTTTGGTATTTGAATGCCCTTGAAACCCCGTCTCGATTGTGGTGAGGTTCTTCATTTCCTCGAATCTTCTTCATCTCCTCCTCGTGTTCAGGGCGATTTCTTCCTGCTTTCAGTATTCCCCTCTTTCGATCTTGTTACGGTGGAGTAAATGATTGTTCTAATCCTTTCTTTCTTTCTTTTTTTTTCTCGCAGATGCAACCTAGAAACCTCTTTGATCGTTGTGAAGTTCCCCTCTTCTTTCCACTCCTCTCGCCTTCTCCTCGTGGTACTGAGCGAGGTTTCCTTTGTTTCTTAGCCCTCTTTTTCCATCTTGCGAGGGTGAGGTATGTGAATGCCCTAGGGTTTTGTCTATAGTTTTTTTATTTTTTTCACAAGTACTCCGCTGATCTCTCCGATCACGTGAAGTCTTCCTTTTTCTCTCAAACCCCTATCCATCTCCTTCACCAACTGCGAGGTTTGCTAGTTCTTACCCTTTTTAGTTTAAATTTGCTAGCCCTCGGTCATCGTCACATGCATACTTGAGAAAAACACTCACACACATTAGAGGCGCTGAGGATATGCCGAGCACCAGTGCATGTAATTTTTTTGTGTGTTTGAAGGTGATTGATGCTTTCATCGACCGCACTCTTGACCAAGTTGATCTCTCATTATGTAAATGGCCCAAGAGACTTGGATGGCCGAAGACTAGTCGGGCAACCGTCGCGACCTTTTATGTACACTAGAGCCAATGCATTGGTTGAACTATGGTGATCGGTTGGAATCAGGTGACTCGCAGAAGGTGACTCTGAGCCTTATTTTATTTTTGTTGCAAGCATTTGACTGCTATTTTTCCAAAAGAGGCACTGGTTTTCTTGTTTTTTTTAAAATATGTTCGCAAGTTTTAATAGTGGACTGTGTTTGGCTCATTGCCTTTCTTATTATTATTATTATTATTATTATTATTATTATTATTATTATTATTATTATTATTTTCAGGTGACATGCATATTTGAGAACACACACAAACACACTAGAGGCGATGAGGGTATTCTGAGCATCAAGTGCATGTAATTTTTTTGTTTGTTTGGAGGTGATTGATGCTTTTACGATCGCGACTCTTGACCAAGTTGATCTCTCATATGTAAATGGCCCAACAGACTTGATGGCTACTACCTAGCCCGGGCAAACCGCCGCGACCTTTACGTGCACCGAGAGCCAATGCATTGGTTGAGCTATAGTGATTGGTTGGAATCTGGTGACATGCATATTTGAGAACACACACACACATATTAGAGGCGATGGGGATATGCTGAGCACCCGTGTATGTAATTTTTTGTGTTTGGAGGTGATTGATGCTTTACTGACCACACCTCTTGACCAAGTTGATCTCTCTGTTATGTTAGATGGCCCAAAGAGCTTGGATGGCTGACCCCTAGTCGGGCAAACTCGCGACCTTTTATGTACCCGAGAGCTAATGCATCGTTGAACTATGGTGATCGGTTGGAATCGAGGTGACTGCAGTAGGCTGAATCTGAGCCTTATTTTTATTTTTTTGTTGCAAAGCATTTGATCGCTATTTTTTTCCTAAAGAGGCACTCGGTTTTTCCTAAAGAGGCACTCGGAATCGCTTGATCTCTCTCATATGTTAAACGGCCCAGAAGACTTGATGGCCAAAATTTCTAGCCGGCAAACCCTGCGACCTTTTATGTACCCTGAGAGCTAATGCATTGGTTGAACTATGGTGATCGGTTGGAATCAGTGACTCCATGAAGGCTAATCTGAGCCTTATTTTATTTTTGTTGCAAGCATTTGACTGCTATTTTTCCTAAAGAGGCACTGGTTTTCCTAAAGAGGCACTGGAATCAGTTGATCTCTCTGTTATGTTAATGGCCCAAGACAGTTTTGGATGGCTGACTCTAGCCGGCAAACCGCGCGACCTTTATGTACCTGAGAGCTAATGCATTGGTTGAACTATGGTGATCGGTTGGAATCAGGTGACTCGCAGAAGGCGAATCTGAGCCTTATTTTATTTTTGTTGCAAGCATTTGACTGCTATTTTTCCTAAAGAGGCACTGGTTTTCTTGTAAAATATGTTCGCAAGTTTTAATAGTGGACTCGTGGTTTGGGTCATTGCCTTTCTTTTTTTATTATTATTATTATTATTATTATTATTTTTCAGGGTGACATGCATATTTGAGAACACACACAAACGCACTAGAGACGATGAGGATATTCTGAGCATCAGTGCATGTAATTTTTGTTTGTTTGGAGGTGATTGATGCTTTACGGACTGCAGCTCTTGACCAAGTTGATCTCTCTGTTATAAAAATGGCCCAACAGCTTGGATGGCCACTACCTAGCCGGGCAACCGCCGCGACCTTTACGTACCTGAGAGCCAATGCATTAGTTGAGCTATAGTGATTGGTTGGAATCTGGTGAAATGCATACTTGAGAGCACACACACACACATATTAGAGGCGATGAGGATATGCTGAGCACCCGTGCATGTAATTTTGTGTGTTTGGATGTGATTGATGCTTTTATCGACCACACCTCTTGACCAAGTTGATCTCTCTGTAGTTAATGGCTCAAGAGACTTTTGGATGGCTCAAGACTCAGTCGGCAAACAGCCGCGACCTTTTATGTACCTGAGAGCCAATGCATTGGTTGAACTATGGTGATCGGTTGGAATCGTGTGACTCAGTATGCTAATCTGAGCCTTGTTTTATTTTTGTTGCAAGCATTTGACTGCCATTTTTCCAAAAGAGGCACTGGTTTTCTTGTTCTTTTTTAAAATATGTTTGAAAGTTTTAATAGTGGACTGTGTTTGGCTAATTGCCTTTCTTCTTATTCTTTTTCTTATTATTTTTTTTGGGAACTTGTTTGTGCGGTTTTTTTTTAATACTTTGTACTGTTGGTGATTTTTTGTTTAGTATTACTTGCTGCCCGTGGTAATCATGAATGTTTAGCCATATGGCAAATGAATGTATTAATAAGCTATGATATAAATTTTTAACTGTACACAATGTGTTGTGCAGATTACTAAAGAGTTTGGATAAGAGTTATAGATTCATGTTCGTATTTAATCAGTTGGCTGGAATATTAGTCACTTTATTAATTGAGGTCATGATCAACTTCAAACGTTGCATGTATTTCTAGTTTGAACTTTGAACTGATCAACTTGGCCCCCATCAGTGGCTTTGTTTATTTGTTTGATGCTCTAATTTTCTCTGTGATTCATTAGCTGGTTCAGATATTCTTCGTAAAATGATGGTAATGATGAAGCGCTTTTCGATGGCTCAACCGATCTCGCTAGCTCGCGCAACCATCGCGATCATTACATTACCGCAGATGTATCGGTTGGTTATACTGGCTGGATAACTTAGTGCTTGGAAGAGGCATGTCGGGTAAGGAGGCCCAAAGTAGGATGCCGTCCCTTCTTTTTGAAATAGTTGCAAACGGGCGGGTCAGTTTGTGCTTGCTAAAAAAATTTGGCTATGAAGTGTGGGACTAAACAGCTTTTGTCTTTCCATGTGGGTTAGAGCTTTGTCGTCGTGCCGGCGAATGATGATATGAATGACCCTTGCGATCTTTGTGTGGTTGAAGGTGTAGCCGCTAGCCATGTATACATCATCTCCGTGTGTGATGGTACCGCAAGCTTTCCATGTCTTATCGCTTGGATATTGGTGCGGGAATTCTTAATGTCTTATCGCCGGCGATCGATGCTTTTCATCGACCGCACCTCTCGACCATGTTGATCTCTCGTTATGTAAATGGCCCAAAGAGCTTGATGGCTACCACATAGCCGGGCAAACCGCGCGACCTTTACGCACTCGAGAGGCAATGCATTGGTTGACCTATGGTGATCGGTCGGAATCAGATGACTCGCAGAAGGTGAATCTGAGCCTTATTTTATTTTTGTTGCAAGTATTTTACTACTATTTTTCCAAAAGAGGCACTGGTTTTCTTGTTTTTATGAAAATATGTTCGCAAGATTTAATAGTGGACTGTGTTTGGCTCATTGCCTTTCTTCTTCTTCTTCCGATTTGGGAATATTAGTCACTCTATTAATTGAGGTCATGATCAACTTCAAACTTTGCATGTATATCTAGTTTGAAGTGTGATCAACTTGGCCCCCCATCAATGGCTTTGTTTGTTTGTTTGATGCTCTAATTTTCTCTGTGATTCATTAGCTGGTTCGGATATTCTTCGTGAAATGTGGAAATGATGAAGCAGCTTTTGATGGCCATACCGATCCGCAGCTCTGCCGCAACCATCGTGATCATTACATTACCGCAGATGTATCGGTTGGTTATACTGGCTGAATAACTTAGTGCTTGGAAGAGGCATGTCGGGTAAGGAGGCCCAAAGTAGGATGCCGTCCTTCTTTTGAAATAGTTGCAAACGGCGGGTTAGTTTGTGCTTGCTAAAAAAATTTGGCTATGAAGTGTGGGTTAGAGCTTTGTCGTCGTGCCGGCGAATGATGATATGAATGACCTTGCGATCTTTGTGTGGTTGAAGGTGTAGCTGCTAGCCATGTATACATCATCTCTCGTGTGTGATGGTACTCGCAAGCTTTCCATGTCTTATCGCTTGGATATTGGTGCGGGAATTTTTAATGTCTTATCGCTCAGCGATCGATGCTTTTATCGACCGCACCTCTCGACCATGTTGATCTCTCTCGTTATGTAAATGGCCCAAGAAACTTGATGGCTGACTACATAGCCGGGCAAACCGCCGCGACCTTTACTGCACTGAGAGGCAATGCCTTGGTTGAGCTATGGTGATCGGTTGGAATCAGATGACTCGCAGAAGGTGAATCTGAGCCTTATTTTATTTTTGTTGCAAATATTTTTACTACTATTTTTTCCAAAAAGAGGCACTCGGTTTTCTTGTTTTTTTATGAAAAATATGTTCGCAAGATTTAATAGTGGACCTGTGTTTGCCTCATTGCCTTTCTTCTTCTTCTTCCGATTTGGGAATATTAGTCACTCTATTAATTGAGGTCATGATCAACTTCAAACTTTGCATGTATATCTAGTTTGAAGTGTGATCAACTTGGCCCCCCATCAATGGCTTTGTTTGTTTGTTTGATGCTCTAATTTTTCTCTCGTGATTCATTAGTCGGTTCGGATATTCTTCGTGAAATGATGGAAATGATGAAGCGCTTTGATGGCTACCGATCTCAGCTCATCGCAACCATCGCGATCATTACATTACCGCAGTATGTATCGGTTGGTTATACTCGGGCCGGATAACTTAGTGCTTGGAAGAGGCATGTCGGGTAAGGAGGCCCAAAGTAGGATGCCGTCCTTCTTTTGAAATAGTTGCAAACGGCGGGTTAGTTTGTGCTTGCTAAAAAAATTTGGCTATGAAGTGTGGGACTAAACAGTTTTGTCTTTCCATGTGGGTTAGAGCTTTGTCGCCGTGTCGCGAATGATGATATGAATGACCTTGGCGATCTTTGTGTGGTTGAAGGTGTAGCCGCTAGCCATGTATACATCATCTCCGTGTGTGATGGTACTCGGCAAGCTTTCCATGTCTTATCGCTTGATATTGGTGCGGGAATTCTTAATGTCTTATCGCCGGGTGATCGATGCTTTTATCGACCGCACCTCTCGACCATGTTGATCTCTCTCGTTATGTAAATGGCCCAAAGAGCTTGATGGCTGCCTACATAGCCGGGCAACCGCCGCGACCTTTTACGCACTCGAGAGGCAATGCCTTGGTTGAGCTATGGTGATCGGTTGGAATCAGATGACTCGCAGAAGGTGAATCTGAGCCTTATTTTATTTTTGTTGCAAGTATTTTACTACTATTTTTCCAAAAGAGGCACTGGTTTTCTTGTTTTTATGAAAATATGTTCGCAAGATTTAATAGTGGACTGTGTTTGGCTCATTGCCTTTCTTCTTCTTCTTCCGATTTGGGAATATTAGTCACTCTATTAATTGAGGTCATGATCAACTTCAAACTTTGCATGTATATCTAGTTTGAAGTGTGATCAACTTGGCCCCCATCAATGGCTTTGTTTGTTTGTTTGATGCTCTAATTTTCTCTGTGATTCATTATCCGGTTCGGGATATTCTTCGTGAAATGATGGAAATGATGAAGCAGCTTTGATGGCTACTGCCGATCCGCAGCTCGGTCGCAACCATCGCATCATTACATTACCGCAGATGTATCGGTTGGTTATACTGGCTGGATAACTTAGTGCTTGGAAGAGGCATGTCGGGTAAGGAGGCCCAAAGTAGGATGCCGTCCTTCTTTTGAAATAGTTGCAAACGGCGGGTTAGTTTGTGCTTGCTAAAAAAATTTGGCTATGAAGTGTGGGACTAAACAGTTTTGTCTTTCCATGTGGGTTAGAGCTTTGTCGTCGTGCCGGCGAATGATGATATGAATGACCTTGCGATCTTTGTGTGGTTGAAGGTGTAGCCGCTAGCCATGTATACATCATCTCTGTGTGTGATGGTACTGGCAAGCTTTCCATGTCTTATCAGTTGGATATTGGTGCGGGGAATTCTTAATGTCTTATCGCTCGGTGACTGATGCTTTACTGACCGCACCTCTTGACCATGTTGATCTCTCTGTTATGTAAATGGCCCAGCAGCTTGGATGGCCAGCTACATAGCTGGCAACCGCTGCGACCTTTACGTACCTGAGAGGCAATGCATTGGTTGACCTATGGTGATCGGTTGGAATCGATGACTCGCAGTAAGGTGAATCGAGCCTTATTTTTATTTTTTTGTTGCAAGTATTTTACTACTATTTTTCCAAAAGAGGCACTGGTTTTCTTGTTTTTATGAAAATATGTTCGCAAGATTTAATAGTGGACTGTGTTTGGCTCATTGCCTTCTTCTTCCTCCGATGTGGGACAAAACAGTTTTGTCTTTCCATGTGGGTTAGAACTTTGTCCTCGTGCCGGTGAATGATGATATGAATCACCTTGTGATCTTTGTGTGGTTGAAGGTGCAACCGCTAGCCATGTATACATCATCTCTCGTAGGTGATGGCAATGGCATGCTTGCCATGTCTTATCACTTGGTTATTGGTGCGGGACTTCTTACGCCTTATTGCTTGGTGATTGATGCTTTAATGACCGCACCCTTTTTCGACTAGTGTTGGTCTCTCGTTATGTAAATGGCCCAACAAACTTGGATGGCCAGCTACCTAGCCGGGCAAACCGCCACGACCTTTTACGCACTCGAGAGCCAATGCATTGGTTGAGCTATGGTGATCGGTTGGAATCGTGTGACTCGAGAAGGTGAATCTCGGCATTATTTTTATTTTTTTGTTGCAAGTATTTTTACTATTATTTTTTTCCAAAAAGAGGCACTCGGGTTTTTCTTGTTTTTTAAAAAATATGTTCGCAAGATTTAATAGTGGACTGTGTTTGGCTCATTGCCTTTCTTCTTCTTCTTCTTCTTCTTATTATTATTATTTTTGAGAACTTGTTTTTATGGTTTTTTTAAATACTTTTTTTCATCTGTTTGTGATCCCCAGACTACTTTGCTCGCCTCGGTAATCGTGAATGTTTAGCAATATGGCAAATGAATGTATTAACAGGCTATGATATAATGTTTTAACCGTACACAATGTGTTGTGCAAATTACTAAAAAGTTTGGATAAAATACCTTGAGTTATAGATTCATATTTGTATTTAATGAGTTGGCCGATTTGGGACTTTTAGTCTCTCTATTAATTGAGGTCATGATCAACTACAAACTTTGCATGTATATTTAGTTTGAAGCGTGATCAACTTGGACCCCATCAATGGCTTTCTTTGTTTGTTTGATGCTCTAATTTTCTCTGTGATGCATTAGCTGGTTCAGATATTCTTCGTAAAATGATGGAAATGATGAAGCAGTTTATATGGCTGCTGATCTGCAGTCCGCTGCAACCACTGCATCATTACATTACCGCAGATGTATCTGTTGGTTATTCTAACTGAATAACTTAGTGCTTGGAAGAGGCATGTTGGTTAAGGAGGCCCAAAGTTCTTTTGAAATAGTTGCAAACTGCGGGTTTGTTTGTACTTGCTAAAAAAATTTGGCTATGAAGTGTGGGACAAAATAGTTTTGTCTTTCCATGTGGGTTAGAACTTTGTCCTTGTGCCGGCGAATGATGATATGAATCTCCTTGTGATCGTTGTGTGGTTGAAGATGTAGCCGCTAGCCATGTATACATCATCTTTGTTTTTATGGTTTTTTTAAATACTTTTTACTGTTGGTGAAATTTTTTTTGTTATCGGTATTACTTGCTGTCCATGATTATCATGAATGTTTAGCAATATGGCAAATGAATGTATTAACAAGCTATGATATAATGTTTTTAACCGTACACATTGTGTTGTGCAAATTACCAAAAAGTTTGGATAAAATACCTTGAGTTATAGATTCATATTCGTATTTAATGACTTGGCCGATTTGGGACTATTAGTCACTCTATTAATTGAGGTCATGATCAACTTCAAACTTTGCATGTATATCTAGTTTGAAGTGATCAAGTTGGCCCCCATCAATGGCTTTGTTTATTTGTTTTATGCTCTAATTTTCTCTGTGATTCATTAGCTGGTTCAGATATTCTTCGTAAAATGATGGAAATGATGAAGCAGTTTGGATGGCCAGCTGCTGATCTGCAGTCTGCTGCAACCACTGCATCATTACATTACCGCAGATGTATCGGTTGGTTATACTGGCTGGATAACTTAGTGCTTGGAAGAGGCATGTCGGGTAAGGAGGCCCAAAGTAGGATGCCGTCCTTCTTTTGAAATAGTTGCAAACGGCGGGTTAGTTTGTGCTTGCTAAAAAAATTTGGCTATGAAGTGTGGGACTAAACAGTTTTGTCTTTCCATGTGGGTTAGAGCTTTGTCGTCGTGCCGGCGAATGATGATATGAATGACCTTGCGATCTTTGTGTGGTTGAAGGTGTAGCCGCTAGCCATGTATACATCATCTCTGTGTGTGATGGTAATGGCAAGCTTGCCATGTCTTATCACTTGCTTATTGGTGCGGGGACTTCTTAATGGCTTATCGCTTGGTGATTGATGCTTTACTGACCGCACCCCTTGACCAGGTTGATCTCTCTGTTATGTAAATGGCCCAACAGCTTGGATGGCCAGCTACCTAGCTGGCAACCGCTGCGACCTTTACGTACCTGAGAGCCAATGCATTTGTTGAGCTATGGTGATCGGTTGGAATCAGGTGACTCGGAGAAGGTGAATCTGAGCCTTATTTTATTTTTGTTGCAAGTATTTTACTACTATTTTTCCGAAAGAGGCACTGGTTTTCTTTTTTTTTTGAAAATATGTTCGCAAGATTTAATAGTGGACTGTGTTTGGCTCATTGCCTTTCTTCTTCTTCTTCCGATTTGGGAATATTAGTCACTCTATTAATTGAGGTCATGATCAACTTCAAACTTTGCATGTATATCTAGTTTGAAGTGATCAAGTTGGCCCCCATCAATGGCTTTGTTTTTTTGTTTGATGCTCTAATTTTCCCTGTGATTCATTAGCTGGTTCAGATATTCTTCGTAAAATGATGGAAATGATGAAGCAGTTTGGATGGCCAGCTGCTGATCTGCAGTCTGCTGCAACCACTGCATCATTACATTACCGCAGATGTATCGGTTGGTTATACTGGCTGGATAACTTAGTGCTTGGAAGAGGCATGTCGGGTAAGGAGGCCCAAAGTAGGATGCCGTCCTTCTTTTGAAATAGTTGCAAACGGCGGGTTAGTTTGTGCTTGCTAAAAAAATTTGGCTATGAAGTGTGGGACAAAACAGTTTTGTCTTTCCATGTGGGTTAGCACTTTGTCCGTGTGCCGGCGAATGTTGATATGAATGACCTTGCGATCTTTGTGTGGTTGAAGGTGTAGCCACTAGCCATGTATACATCATCTCTGTGTGTGATGGTAATGGCAAGCTTGCCATGTCTTATTACTTGGTTATTGGTGCGGGGACTTCTTAATGTCTTATCGCTTGGTGATTGATGCTTTTCATCGACAAAGACCTCTCGACCAGAGTTGATCTCTTCGTTATGTAAATGACCCAACAGCTTGGATGGCCACTACCTAGTCGGCAAACCCAGCTGGGACATTTACGCACTCGAGAGCCAATGCATTGGTTGAGCTATGGTGATCGGTTGGAATCAGTGACTGCGAAGGTGAATCTGAGCCTTATTTTATTTTTGTTGCAAGTATTTTACTACTATTTTTCCAAAAGAAGCACTGGTTTTCTTGTTCTTTTTCGAAATATGTGCGCAAGATTTAACCGTACACAATGTGTTGTGCAGATTGCTAAAAAGTTTGGATAAGATACCTTGAGTTATTGATTCATATTCGTATTTAATGACTTGGCCGATCTGGGACTATTAGTCACTCTATTAATTGAGGTCATGATCAACTTCAAACTTTGCTTGTATATCTAGTTTGAAGTGATCAACTTGGTCCCCATCAATGTCTTTGTTTGTTTGTTTGATGCTTTAATTGTGTCTGTGATTCATTAGCTGGTTCAGATATTCTTCGTAAAATGATGGAAATGATGAAGCAGTTTGGATGGCCAGCTGCTGATCTGCAGTCTGCTGCAACCACTGCATCATTACATTACCGCAGATGTATCGGTTGGTTATACTGGCTGGATAACTTAGTGCTTGGAAGAGGCATGTCGGGTAAGGAGGCCCAAAGTAGGATGCCGTCCTTCTTTTGAAATAGTTGCAAACGGCGGGTTAGTTTGTGCTTGCTAAAAAAATTTGGCTATGAAGTGTGGGACTAAACAGTTTTGTCTTTCCATGTGGGTTAGAGCTTTGTCGTCGTGCCGGCGAATGATGATATGAATGACCTTGCGATCTTTGTGTGGTTGAAGGTGTAGCCGCTAGCCATGTATACATCATCTCTGTGTGTGATGGTACTGGCAAGCTTTCCATGTCTTATCAGTTGGATATTGGTGCGGGGAATTCTTAATGTCTTATCGCTCGGTGACTGATGCTTTACTGACCGCACCTCTTGACCATGTTGATCTCTCTGTTATGTAAATGGCCCAGCAGCTTGGATGGCCAGCTACATAGCTGGCAACCGCTGCGACCTTTACGTACCTGAGAGGCAATGCATTGGTTGACCTATAGTGATCGGTCGGAATCAGATGACTCGCAGAAGGTGAATCTGAGCCTTATTTTATTTTTGTTGCAAGTATTTTACTACTATTTTTCCAAAAGAGGCACTGGTTTTCTTGTTTTTATGAAAATATGTTCGCAAGATTTAATAGTGGACTGTGTTTGGCTCATTGCCTTTCTTCTTCTTCTTCCGATTTGGGAATATTAGTCACTCTATTAATTGAGGTCATGATCAACTTCAAACTTTGCTTGTATATCTAGTTTGAAGTGATCAACTTGGTCCCCATCAATGTCTTTGTTTGTTTGTTTGATGCTTTAATTGTGTCTGTGATTCATTAGCTGGTTCAGATATTCTTCGTAAAATGATGGAAATGATGAAGCAGTTTGGATGGCCAGCTTCTGATATGCAGTCTGCTGGCAACCACTGCATCATTATATTACTGCAGATATATAGGTTGGTTATTCTGGCTGGATAACTTTGTGCTTGGAAGAGGTATGTTGGTTAAAGAGGCCTAAACTATGATGCTGTCGTTTTTTGAAATAGTTGCAAACGGTGGGTTAGTTTGTGCTTGCTAAAAAATTTTTCTATGAAGTGTGGGACAAAACAGTTTTGTTCTTTCCATGTGGTTTATAACTTTTTCTTTCGTGGCGGCGTTGGTTATATGAATCACCTTGTGATCTGTGTGGTTGAAGGTGTATCCGCTAGCCATGTATACACCATCTTTGTGTGTGATGGTAATGGCAAGCTTGCTTGGAATGCCAGGCTATCTTGTAGGCAACCTATCGAACTATTCCATTTGTGAGGGCAGTTGCACGTGTGGTTGTATTTTGAATAGGTAAATCGCTTTTTGGGTGTTTTTCCCTGCTTTTCAAACTGCTTTCAAAAAAATGTTCCCCGGTTTCATCTCCGTCTTTGCAGAGATGATTCGGTTTTTTTGAAATTGTTGCCAAGTGTCCCGGGTCTACTTTTGTTATTTTTGTCGTTATTTGATATTTGGCTACTAATGTAGCACCGGCAATTGCTATGAAGGTATTAATTTGTGAGGCATTTTGCATGTCTAAGTAAAATGCAAGCAAAATTTCACTATGGTAAAGGTTTAAGCTGATAGTACTAAGCCTGGTTTTCAACGAGAATAATGGTTATAGGTTATATGTAATTTTATGGGTTACTGACCGATAGCGGAGAATTGAGCAGTCTGGTAGACAATGTGTTTACTAAAGGGTTATTTGTTTGTTTTGCTTTGATTTGTGGATTTTTCCACATAATTATGAGTTTGTATACAGTCAACTTTTAAATTTCGTCTTGATTTTAAATAAATTTAGTAATGTTAATAGATAAAATCTGGAATGTGTATCACGATTTTGATTTTGAATTTAGGTTGAAAATAATATAGTTTAAAATTGATTTTACAGTGAAATTTATTATTATTACGGGTAGTTCATTTATTTTTTTTTAATAGTAAGTAGGTTTTTATAGAATTGGTTTGATTAATTATTTTTGTAGTTTTAAAATTTTTTTCCCCTAAGTTAAGAAGTACAAGAACGCTTCCCTTGGACTGGGAGGGCAGGGTGTCCCTATCCCTGTCGCTCTCTCTGTGGATCTTTTTAATTACAAGCAATTGTGAGTTTCCCTGTTTGCCGGTAGAAAATCAAGATATGTTTGCTGAAGAGAAAACCTATTTAACGTATCTCTCCCCTTCGCAGCATACATGGCTATGTGCCTGCGTTGTTTTCACTCTTTACTTTCTAGAGACTGTGATGACTGTGCCCAGGGATTTATGGTTATTTTCTGGGTGTCAATCAATTCTTGGCATTTTGTTTAAGGGTTTAGGATTTATGGGTTTTAAAGCTACATTCAAGCACTTATATTGCTGTGACATAATGATTGTTGTTGCTGGTCTCCTTCATGGCGGGGCATTTATTTGCACCCATCTTAGTTTGCATGGCAAAATTGCTGAAGTCGAAGCGTTATTCTGAGCCTCTCTAGTTTATTTGCAATTTCTATCACAGTGATTTTGACAAAACATGTTCTATTGTGGTAGAATTCTTCTTCTATGTGGCTTATTAACATGATGGAATTCTTGTTATTCTGGTCTTCTGCAAGTTTTTTGGTTGTTTTCTGGGACATTAAGTTTTTATACCCAAACTGTATTTTATTCTTTAGAGCTAATTGAGCTTTCTTTGTGGGCAGCATGCAAATAAGCTATTGGTATTTAGGTAATCTGTTATGGATGTTGATCCTTCCATTCAAAGCCTTTTTGAATGCTAGGCATCCTTTGGCAAATTTGTCTGTGACATCTTATTTTATTAGATTACAATAACCACAACAAGGCCTTTGTTCTAACTTCTTGGTTACATTAATTTTTTACTTCCACCTCATTCACCTCATTCTATCGAGAGCCAAAAAGATCATATCGACCAAGATTAGACATTTTATTTTGTCCAGTTTTCTACTAAATGCTTTTGGGTTGATATCTTCTTATTCTACAACCTTTCACCTGAAGGGCCTCCGCTTTTTTTTAATGAGAGCGTCTTCCAATCGTCTGTGGTATGCCTCTTCCTTTTTAATTGTTTCTTTAACATCCTTATGTTATTAGATTCATAATTGCCTTTGTTTTTTGGTTTTGTTTTGTTTTTTATTATTATGTCGCCTCAACCATGCAAGAGCAGACACAGGTCTTGTTGCTCAGTTGTTGGGGTGGTGACTTCTTAATTGCTTTTTTTGTTTTTGTTTATTTTTGCATTGTCTGATTTCAGAACATTACAACTAACGCCTGACATAATAATTATGCTTGATTCTCATGTGCCTCGAGTCAGGTGAGGCACCACTGCGTATCTCTCTCTCTCTCACTCTCTCTCTCTTGTCTGTATTGTTGGGATAAATAAAATTCCACTAGTGTCCGTGGATGCTGTGATGAACAACCCTGTGATATGTATGCGTATGGCGGGGCATGTAATTACGACCTGCAGCCATATGCTGCTAAGAGATTTCAGTATGTTGGTCTTCATCATCTTCTTTTTCTTCTTTTTGTTCTTCTTGTTTTTATTCCTTCTTCATTATAATGACTAGCTTATGGCTGATGTTGAAAGGTGGTTCTGAGCTTCTCAATTCCTTTTATATTGGCATCTTCTGATGGGCAGATTGTTTTCGGCTTGATGAACCTTGTTTTATAATAAATCAGCTGAGCTTGTGCTTTGATTTTTTTTCGGATGAGCCCTTTCGCAGCCACCCACCCACACTAGAGGTAATGAGGATGATGCAAATCACTAGTCGGTGAGCGATGATTTACTGGCCAAACCTCTTGACCCAGATGGTCTCTCTATGCAAGTGGCTTGTGATAGAAGAGAAGAGAATGAATGAATTCTCATTAATACTGAACAACCCTTGTTGTTTACATATAGGCAGAAACAATATAAGTATCCATCATGGATATATATATATACAACTACAATATATATAGTTATGCATACACATCTACATATACATCAAACACCACTCTCAAACTCAATGCGGATCATGTGTTTTGGGTTTGGATAACATGAATAGATGTTAATCACGTGTCTGTGCTTTGGTAAAGAAAATCAGCCACGTGGACCTCGGTAGGAAGATAGTGAAGTGACACAGTCTGAACACGAACATGAGAACGAGTGAAGTGGGCATCCACACCAATGTGTTCGGTCAGCTCATGCTTGACTGGATCTGTAGCAATCTGAAAAACGCCAGTATTGTCACAGTGAATAGGAGTAGTAGAAGTAAGCGAGACTCCAAAATCCTTCTAAATGGACAGAAGCCAAAGAACCTCTTTGACGGTAGAGGCCAAAGCACGAACCTTAGCCTCAGTACTAGATTTGGCAACAGTATGATGTTTTTTGGTCTTCTAGACAAAAAGGGAAAAACCAAGAAAAATACGTTATCCATTGACAGTAACCCGATCATCAGGAGAACTGGTCCAAGTAGCATCAGAACAAGCTTATAGCTAAAGAGTGGATTGGTGTGAGCAGAATAGACCACGTAGGATGGTGCAACGAAGATATCGCAACACTCGAAGAAGAAGAGTATAATGAACATAGATGGGGGTCGTAACAAAATAACTGAGAATATGAACGACATAAGAGATGCCAGGACGGGTAACGACTAAGTATACCAGACTGCCACCAGAGCGAGCAAGAAGATCTAGAGTGTAACGCTTCCAAAAGAGACGATAACCATCAGGATGAGAGGAGATCTAAAGCGCAAAACCTGCAACTTCAACCACTATGCTAAAGCGCTCAAACATGGCCTGGGGAGCCTGTTGGCGACATATAGAGCACGACGAAGATGACAAACATACCTTGAGAAACCGGAAGGCCAGGGGAAGAACCATGTAAACCTTCTTCAAGTCCCCCATCAAGAAAATGCATTCTTTACATCAAACTAATAGAGGACCCACTCACAAACAGCCGCAACAGCAACTAAAGTACACATAGTATGCATGTGGGCCACTGGTACGAAAGTCTCCTTATAGTTACGCCCATACTCCTGCTAAAAGCTGCGAGCAACAATATGCGCTTTATAACGCTCAATAGATCCATTAGAATGGGTTTTCACCCGATAGATCCAATGACAGCTAATGGGGGTAGCATGAGCAGGAAGAGAAAGAAGAGCCCATGTGTGAGTTCGAGACAAAGCATAAAGTTTCTCAGCTATGGCAGTCTGCAACTGAAGTGATCGAACCGTTTCCCTGTAGGTACTTGGCTCAAAGACATCCATACTTATGCTAGTAGAAGCATAACGAGCAGGAGGATGTAGAGTGGAGCGATCATGTAAAGAGTAAGTGGGGGATGATAACTTAGGAGCCAGATCAGCAGTAGGAGAGGCTTCAAAGAGGACCTGCCCCAGTGGAGAAAGTGTAGGATCCCGACGATGGTAAAAGAAACGAATAGGTGGGTGTAGGAGGGAGGAAGGAAGAAGGGGAAGATACTGGGGCGGACTCAACAGATAAGGAGGAAGGAGGATCAAGGAAGGAGTTAGTGAGAAGCTCTGGGGGAGTGGGAAGTGGAGAAGAGGAAGACACAGGAGAAATGTTCTCAGAGAGTAAGTAGGGAGAAAGAAAGAGGAACCGAGGGAGAGGGAGATGTAGTAGAAGAAGGATAAGAATAAAAGGGGATAAACTCATCAAACGTGAAATCACAGACTATACGTATACGATGAGTGATAGGATCATAGCAACGATAGCCTTTTATGTTCAAGACTATACCCCAGAAAAACACAAGAAAAATACTGGGCAGTGAGATTTGTTTGCTCCCGAGATGAGGGTAAAACAAAACGACAACAAAAAACACGGGGATGATCATAGTGGGGATGTGTTCCATGAAGTTGGGATGAGGTTGAAGGTTAATCAAATAAACAGCAATGCTAACTACATCAACCAAAAAATGGCCGACATGGAAATGATGGCCAGAAAAAGATAGCCGACAAAGGTAACCCAGCTAATATATGATATCATGGTAGAAGAGAAGAGAATAAATGAATAAATAGATTTTCATTATTACTGAACAACAATTATTGTGGTTTACATATAGGCAGAAACAATACAAGTATCCATCATATACATGTACACATGTATATACAGCTAGAATATGTATAGGTATGCATAAACATCTACATATACATCTAACATCTTGAACGGTTTGGATGGCCAGCCAGTTAGCTAGCAACTACCGCACCTTTTCCATTTTTGAGAGCTAGTAATGGGTTCAGCTGTGGTACTTGGCTGGAATCAGATGACCTGTAGAAGACGAATCTGAGCTTTGTGTTTGACTTGTGTCTTTATTTTCTTTTCAGATTCTTCAGTCAGGATTAATTTTGAATTGTGTTTGACTTGTGTTGGGTACTGATTTCAGTTTGAGCACTTGATACTGTGTTCGAAGATTTTTTTTTTTCTTTACTATTGTGAAATTTGACAAAATTATTTGTGGCCTTTGCTTGTTATGAAAGTTTGGCCATGTTGTCAACAAACATATGAACAAGCTTTGATACAATGTTAGGACGATTCATATCAGGTTGGTCTGATTCCTCCCAAAAGTTTATGCTGGAATGATGAGAGACCAAGACTGATATTGATATTCATGTATAATAAATTTACCGAAGTGGGTCTAGTATTTACTCTAATAATGTGAGGTATTTGCGAACTTAGCATGTTCTCGGTTCAGACATTCTTTCTAAAGTTATATAATTGATAAAGCAGCTTTGATGGCCTGCTGCTAATGTGCAATTTACTAGCAACCCATTGTGTCATTACATGACAGTATTTATATCTGTGTGGTATTTTGGGTGGATGATTTATTGATGCAATTTGGAGCCTATTGAAATTGTGCTGCAGGTCATTGAGCTTCCTACTGTTAGTTTTTAATAGTGACCATGTGCCCGGTGTTGGGTGCAGGCATGCGGGCGATGATAGGTTGACGCTTGATGCCTTCTTGCTTTTTAAGTACTCGCGAGCTCTTATCCTGAACATTTATAATGCTCTCGGGGATTGTTTTAAACAGCTCATTTTGGTTTGCTTTGGATTTGCAATCTTGAATTTGGCTAGAAGGTGTGGATAGTAAAGAGTTTTGTTCTTTACAAGCGGGTAAGAACTTTGCCTTCACTCGGGCAATAATGATGCGATTCACCTTTACATGTAATCTTTGTGAGATTCATTGTGTATGATGGTATTCTAGGCATGTAGCAAACCATTTTTCTGTGATGGTACTTGCGAGTTAGCTTGCATCGACAGCTACTGAGCTATTCTGTTTCAGAGAGCTGGTGAATTTGCTGAGCTATGGTATTTGGTTGGACATAAATGACCAACTGAAGTTGAATCTGAGCCTTGTTTTAATGTTGTCATTCCCCATATAAGTTCTTCGGAAAATTTGCCTCTTCTATTCTTCTATGTTTAAATCTGCTTTTTACAATGTTTTGGGTATCTATTTCCCTTTTGTTGCATGCTTGAATTAGTTCTTTAAAAAAGTCCTATCATCTTCTTTTATATTTCTTTCTATCAAATTAATAGTTCCATAGTTCCTGTAATATTTCATTTAATTATTTGTTTATTTAACCTGGGTATGCCATTAAATAATAAAATTGGCCAATGTTGATGATTTCATATTTGTATATTATTAAATAACCGATGTAAAATTAATAGTTTTTCTAAAAATGCACAAATTTGTGTCCATGCCTGAGTTCTAATTCTTAGGTGACAGATAATGAGGGTGTCGTTAGGGATAGGAATGTGGGCCTTATTGGGCATGTATGTTGCATTTGATTTTATTTTTTTGTTAAAGCACTTTGGGATGCTAGCTTGTAAGCTGATCTACTGTGCTCTCTGAGTTGAGAAGTGCCGGGCATTTGTTTTTCCTCACTTGCAATGGGGAGCGTGGCAAATCTTCCTTTAAATTTCTTTGTCCATGAGATCATGGGAAAGGATAGTGCGATGTGCAAAGCAATGAAAGGATATTGATGAAAATATAACCTTTCAGGCAATTTCAAAGATATGTTAAAGTCATACCTTTTACCAATAGAGGAGCTATGAAATTGGTCTCTAAAGAAAAATAGCATTGGAGTCTAGTAATGGCATTTGAGCTGAAAATTCCTACTTTAATTCTTTCTTCTTGTTATTTAATCCATAGTATTTATTGTGTTGGACTCTGTGACAAAGTGTTAAACTCTAGGACCCGCAAGTTAACTTAAACATTGATCGCAATTGAAGGGGGATGTTGTGAGCTTGGTGGAATATGGTGCTAATGAAGATATGGTTGTTTGGTTTTGATAAAAAAAAGTTAGATCAAAAAGGTCACTCCACTCACATACTTGTGTTATGTGTTGCATCTTGTTATCGCCTAAACCTTTTCGACCGGTAATTTCTGTAGTTTAAAATGTTAGAGTGTTTCGATTTAGAAGGATTTTTGCAAGTTTAAAGCTTAACTCTCCTTCCCAAAGAATAGTAGGTTATTTTAATTCTATATTTTGTTCCAATGAACAACATGAGGAGGGTATTTTCACTCATTATTCTAATAAATCGAGACTGTTTAATGAATTTTTTCAAAGAATTGTGTCCTCTTAGACCTTGTTCTCTTAGATCTTGTTGCAAAAGGAACTCTACTTTTCTGAAGGAAAATTCTGTCCACTGCCTCTATTAAGCTAAGCTTTTGTGGTTTAAAAATGGAGATTTTGTTATGGTTTTTTTTCATAATGTTGCAAATGTTCGAATGCATAGGATTAGATTTTTTTCTGCCATTTTGGTTCTCTCAGGCATCGTTTATTTGGACTTTAATGATATTGTTTTATTTGGACATGAATAAAAGTGGTTACCTTTTGTGTATTGTTTTAATTCAACTCTTAAGTCTTTCTTCTAACTTTTGATTTCTTTTCACTTATTGAGGGCCCTTATTTCCCCGAAAATACTTGATGTACATCAGTGGCATTATTTGATTGATAAAACTACGAACTGCATTAATTCTTGGAATCATTTAAAAAATTTTACAACTTGTTGGACGATTCTCATTAATAGTTCTCTCTATTCCCTCTTATATTCTTTTTTGCTATCTTGTTCATGATTCCATTTTGGGTGAGATATTTAAATTGGCTAGAAATTTTGCCTTGGGCAAGTGTAGTAATAGTGGTGGCTTCCAATTTATTTGTTGGAGCAATATTATGTTCTTTAAAATTGACGGAAGTTTGGACATCATAAAACTTTGGAGTGTTAAGATTTTAATTTTTTTATGGCTAAGAATGTTTTTGCAAGGTTTAAACTATGTTAATAAGCATTACATCCATATTTTTAGATCAGTACTATGGTGATTTTTAGGTTTGACCAACCATTATCCTTTAAGAGCTATTAGGGTTTTTAGATTGCTTTGTAAAATGTACTCAATAAAAGTCGAGTCCAATTTGTGGATTAATGTTTGCAATCCGAATGGTGTAAGTTTTTTAGAATGGGACGTGGATACTCCACCGCTTTTTAAATCCACTTTTGTGAAGATGGATTACCCGCAAGGGGTTCCGTTAGTTGATCTTTGCAGTAATAACTAAATTGATTGTGAGAATTGACCAACCTTTTAGGGATCCATTTGGATTGGAATAGATTGGGAACTATAATTTTTGATAATTTTTTCCGTTTAATCAATGGTTTTGGTTTTGAATCTCTGTTGATGACAAACTCTCATTTGTGATTTATAACCATTTTAATCAAAGTTGTGTTTTGGAAGAGGACAACTAAAATTTTTGGCATATTCTTTTATCTGGAGACTGCTACATGATCGAACTCCCATGTATTACTTCGTGTATAATGTCAATGTTAGATTTTATATTTTGGTACTAGTGGGTCTTATATGGGCTTAGGGGTTTTATACCAAAAAGTCTCAAGACTTAGTGGCTCAACCCCTACTATACATATATATAAACTCATTACACTTCTATCACACAATTGATGTGGTACTATATTTCCAACACTCAATATTTCTCAACTCCGGGGTGTCCTTTGTCCTTTGGAAAAGGAATAAGATCAACGTATTTTTAGGCACCGGAGGCTAAAGCTTAATTATAAGTGTTCTAATAACAAAGGCCGTGCTTTAACAATCAAGTGCTTGGGCAATTAGGAAAGCTATATGCTATGTAAGTTTTGTGATGCGCCTTCTTGGAATAACTTTTTGGATCCTTGTGATCTTGGTTTTGTGATTACTGTTGACAATAGCTTGTGTAATGACTATTCCTCTGGCGGGTGCTTCAACTCAAACTTTTAGAGACCAATATTTGAGCGGAGTTAGTTACATTAGAGTATGTGTTTGAACATTTGCAGGGAAAAAGATATTAAATTGGACCAAATCCTCTATGATTGCCTTGGTCTTGTGGGATTGATAAACAATAAAGAGACTTGTCGTAGTTGGTGCGATCAGGAGGAAAGGAACATCCTCTGTCAATCTGTCAACACATTCTAAGCTATGGCAATGTCGCTTTAAGATGTATTCCTCATGACATAAATAGTGTAGACTTTTGTGCATTTGTAGTCCTTTTTATTAAAAAAAAGAAAAAAAAAACCCACTTTGGAATGCCCATTGAACAAACTTCTTAAATAGATCTTAAGAAAAAGATAAAAGTATTATTTATTTATTTATTGAACATTGCACTCATAGTTAAAGGTTGAAGCTTGACTTGTTTGTATCAACAAGGGAAGAGCTTATACTGAAAATTGGTGTTTGAAATTCAAAGCAGTTTTTTTTTTCATTTGCCTTAAATTATTTTCGGTAATTTAATGTTCATCGCTTGTCAAGTCCTATAGAAGCTTATTTATATTTTGTTATTGACTTTAGATTTAACTGGTGAAGCTTCATATTAGTTAACTATAATTTATATTTTATAATTAAACAAGGTTAATTATGTTCATGTTTTAGCAAGTTTCAATTCATATGATGTTTTATTGACTTGTGACCGATGATTAATTTGTTAAATGGGCTTTATAATAATTCGTTGTATGTTGTCAAATGTAACTGTTCATCAAATTTTATAATGAATTTTTATTATGACTTTTTTTTTAAGATTTAATCATAATTCTAAAATTTGACAGCTGATCACTGGCATAGATGTGTTACGGCCCTTTGAGAGTGACTCAACATGGAGTTGCCTCCAATGGAAGGCTCATGTCAAGCAACTTATGCTTTGGAGGAAGAAGTGAACCTGCAGATTGTTTGTTTAGTGGGAAAGTTTATAGTTAGTTTCACACAGATTTCCTTAGTACTTCCTAATTTCTCATGCTTTTTAGTTTCTCTGAAATTGAGTGCTTATGCTTTGTCTTTGTTAAGAAATGATGCAGTTTATGCCCTTTGTAATTTGCCAAGTTTGATTAATTTGAATATTTCTGTTTTTACAACTTTATGTTTCAGTTCGTGGAATTGTTAACTGTTCATTCTCTCGCATGCTCACCAAAAAAGTGTTGGAAAATTGATCCAAGATGACGGTGTTGAGGGAAAGATTTTTATTAATTCTACTAAAAATGGATAGCACACAAAAATAATAAAAGACAAAAGCTAATAGGAGAAAATATGAACCATTAAATTATTTTATAATAGGTTTTTTTTTTCTTTTTTATGTTAAAACCCATGTGTATTCGTTACAAATACTGGGTAAAAATGAAATCACAACGCTAAATAAATAATGACAAAATAATTTCTAATATTATTTTTATAAAAAACTAAATCAAACGGACTAATTAAAAGCATAATAAAAGTGACAATCAAGAACTAGCATTCTTATAGATGTTACATTAACGATTTCTTTATCATGTATATTTTTAATAAAATTAAAGCTTCAAACTCAATAAAAAAAAAGTACAAATCTAATTATTCATAAGAATAATTGAACATTTTTTCAAATTAGTATCACGACCTATCAATCAAACAACCAACAAATAATATTTTTAAACATTTTATTGTTAAAGTCATAAGTGCTATTTTCAGTTTATTACAAATGATTCCCATATTTAAAATAGGTTGATTTAAAAAAAATCTGACAGTTAATTTGTCATAATCATTTTTTTTAATTTGTTATTTCATAACTTTCCCGATTTAAAAGGATTATTATGAGGATAATATATTTTTTTAAAACCCAAATACCTACTTAATTTTAAAAAAAAATTCGGACGGTTAATCTGTCGTAGTTGTTTTTTAATATGTTATTTTTTTTAATTGAAATAACAATATCTTTTTCCAAAATCCAACTGCCTACTTAATCAAAAAAAATCTGACGGTTAATGTGTCATAAATGTTTTTTATTTTGTTAAATTTTAACTTCCAAAATTTAATATGATTGTGATGATAATATCTTTTTCTAAAATCCAAATACCTACTTAATTTTAAAAAAATCGGACAATTAATTTATTATAATTGTTTTTAATTTTTTTTAACTTTCAAAATTTAGAATTGTAATAATAATATCTTTTTTCCAAAATCCAAATACCTACTAAATTTAGAAGAAGAAAAAATCTGATAGTTAATTTGTCATAATTGTTTTTTAAAATTTATTAGCTTGAGAACGTTTCCCAACGGTCCCATTTCATTATCGTGTCCCGCTTTCTCTCTCTAAATATATGTCCCATCCCATCCCATTGAACGCAAACCCCGATGCCTTGTTCTTTTCCTTCTCTCCTCCTCCTCCTCCTCTGGGAGTTCTCGCCGGAGACTCTGGAGTTCTTGCTGAGGTCCGCTTTCTTTGCCTCTTCCCTTTCTTTCTCGATCTCATGACGCTTAGGTATTTGAATGCCCTTGAAAACCCCGTCCGATTGTGGTGAGGTTCTTCATTTCGAATCTCTCCATCTCCTCCTCGTGTTCGAGCGATTTCTTCGCTTTCAGATTCCCTCTTTCGATCTTGTTACTATGGAGTAAAATGATTGTTCTAATCCTTTCTTTCTTTTTTTTTCTCGCAGATGCAACCTAGAAACCTCTTTGATCGTTGTGAAGTTCCCCTTCTTTCCACCCTCCCGCCTTCTCCCTCGTGGTACGGCGAGGTTTCCTTTGTTTCTTAGCCCCTCTTTTTCCATCTTACGAGGGTGAGGTATGTGAATGCCCTAGGGTTTTTGTCTATAGTTTTTTTATTTTTTTCACAAGTACTCCCTTGATCTCTCCGATCACGTGAAGTCTTCCTTTTTCTCTCAAACCCCTATCCATCTCCTTCACCCGCGGCGAGGTTTGCTAGTTCTTACCCTTTTCGTTTAAATTTGCTAGCCCTTGTTTTTGTATATTGGTGCGGGGACTTCTTAATGTCTTATCGCTTGGTGATTGATGCTTTACTGACCGCACCACTTGACCAAGTTGATCTCTCTGTTATGTAAATGGCCCAACTGACTTGATGGCCACTACCGCTCGGGCAAACCATGCGACATTTAAGTACCTGAGAGGCAATGCTTTGGTTGAGCTATGGTGATTGGTTGGAATCTGGTGACATGCATACTTGAGAACATTCACACACACACACACATTAGAGTCGATGAGGATATGCTGAGCACCCATGCATGTAATTTTGTGTGTTTGGAGGTGATTGATGCTTTGCTGACCGCACCTCTTGACCAAGTTGATCTCTCTAATATATAAATGGCTCATCAGCTTTGGATGGCCGCCATCGAGATGGCAAACCGCGTGACACTTTTATATACCTTAGAGCAAATGCATTTGTTTAGATATGGTGATTGGTTGGAATCTGGTGACATGCGTACTTGAGAGCACACACACATTTGAGGCGATGAGGAGCACCTGTACATGTAATTTTGTGTGTTTGGAGGTTATTGATGCTTTACTGACCCCACCTCTTGACCAAGTTGATCTCTCCATTATGTAAATGGCCCAAAAGCTTGGATGGCGAGCTATCTTGCTCGCAACCGCAGCGACCTTTATGTACCTGAGAGCCAATGCATTGGTTGAGCTGTGGTGATTGGTTGGAATCTGGTGACATGCATACTTGAGAACACACACACACATTAGAGTCGATGAGGATATGCTGAGCACCCGGGCATGTAATTTTGTGTGTTTGGAGGTGATTGATGCTTTCCTTACCGCACCTCTTGACCAAGTTGATCTCTCTGTTATGTAAATGGCCCAACAGCTTGGGTGGCACTACCTACCTGGCAACCGCTGCGACCTTTACGTACCTGAGAGCGAATGGATTGGTTGACCTATGGTGATCGGTTGGAATCAGGTGACTCACAGAAGGTGAAACATAGCGTTGTTTTATTTTTGTTGCAAGTATTTTACTACTATTTTTCCAAAAGAGGCACTGGTTTTCTTGTTCTTTTTCAAAATATTTTCGCAAGATTTAATAGTGGACTGTGTTTGGCTGATTGCCTTTCTTCTTGTTCTTCTTGTTTTTCTTATTACTATTATTATTTTTTTGGGAACTTGTTTGTGCGGGCTTTTTTTTAATTCTTATTACTGTTGGTGATCAAGATACTTGTCGCCTCGTAATCGTGAATGTTTAGCCATATGGCAAATGAATGTATTAATTAGCTATGATATAATGTTTTAACCATACACAATCACTGTGCGTGATTACTAAAAAGTTTGGATAAGATACCTTGAGTTATAGATTCATGTTCGTATTTCATGACTTGGCCGATTTGGGACTATTAGTCACTCTATTAATTGATGTCATGATCAACTTCAAACTTTGCATGTATATCTAGTTTGAAGTGATTAACGTGGCCCCCCACCCGTTGGCTTTTGTTTGTTTGTTTGATGCTCTAATTTTTCTCTTTGATTCATTAGTCGGTTCAGGATATTCTTCGTAAAATGATGGAAATGATGAAGCGATGCGGATGGCCATTCTTGATCCGCGATCTGCTGCAACCACTGCATCATTACATTACCGCATATGTATCGGTTGGTTATTTTGGCTGGATAACTTAGTTCTTGGAAGAGGCATGTTGGTTAAGGAGGCCTAAAGTATGATGCCGTCCTTTTGAAATAGTTGCAAACTCCTGGTTTGTTTGTGCTTGCTAAAAAAATTTGGCTATGAAGTGTGGGGCAAAACAGTTTTGTCTTTCCATGTGGGTTAGAACTTTGTCCTCATGCCGGCGAATGATGATATGGATGACCTTGCGATCTTTGTGTGGTTGAAGGTGTAGCCGCTAGCCATGTATACATCATCTCTGTGGGTGGTGGTAGTGGCAAGCTTGCCATGTCTTATCACTTGGATATTGGTGCGGGGAATTCTTAATGTCTTATCGCTTTGTGATTGATGCTTTACTGACCGCACCTCCTGCCCAAGTTGATCTCTCTGTTATGTAAATGGCCCAACAGCTTGGATGGCCAGCTACCTAGCTGGCAACCGTTGCGACCTTTACTGAACTGATAGCCAATGCATTGGTTGAGCTATGGTAATCGGTTGGAATCAGGTGACTCGCACAAGGTGAAAATGAGCCTTATTTTATTTTTGTTGCAAGTATTTTAGTCCTATTTTTCCAAAAGAGGCACTGGTTTCCTTGTTCTTTTTCAAAATATGTTCGCAAGATTTAATAGTGGAATGTGTTTGGCTGACTGCCTTTCTTCTTCTTCTTATTATTATTTTTTTGGGAACTTGTTTGTGCGGTTTCTTTTTAGTACTTATTACTGTTGGTGAATTTTTTTTTTTTTTCAGTATTACTTGCTGCCCCTGGATATCATGAATGTTTAGCCATGTGGCAAATGAATGTATTAATAAGCTATGATATAATGTTTTAACCGTACACAATGTGTTGTGCAGATTACTAAAAAGGTTGGATAAGATACCTTGAGTTAAAGATTCATGTTCGTATTTAATGACTTGGCCGATTTGGGACTATTAGTCACTCTATTAATTGAGGTCGTGATCAACTTCAAACTTTGCATGTATATCTAGTTTGAAGTGATCAACTTGGCCCCCATCAATGGCTTTGTTTGTTTGTTTGATGCTTTAATTTTGTCTGTGATTCATTAGCTGGTTCAGATATTCTTACGTAAAAATGATGGAAATGATGAAAGCGAGTTTGGATGGCCATTGCTTGATCGCATTCTAGCTGCAACAACTGCATCATTACATTACGGCAGATGTATCGGTTGGTTATTCTGGCTGGATAACTTAGTGCTTGGAAGAGGCATGTTGGTTAAGGAGGCCCAAAGTTCTCTATGAAATTGTTGCAAACTGCGGGTTTGTTTGTGCTTGCTAAAAAAATTTGGCAATGAAGTGTGGGACAAAACATTTTTGTCTTGCCATGTGGGTTAGAACTTTGTCTTCGTGCCGGCGAATGATGATATGAATCACCTTGCTGTCTTTGTGTGGTTGAAGTTGTAGCCGCTAGCTGTGTATACATCATCTCTGTGTGTGATGGTAATGGCAAGCTTGCCATGTCTTATCACTTGGTTATAGGTGCAGAGACTTCTTAATGTCTTGTCGCATGGTGATTGATGCTTTATTGACCGCACCTCTTGACCAGGTTTATCTCTCTGTTATGTAAATGGCCCAACCGCTGCGACCTTTACGTACCTGAGAGCCAATGCATTGGTTGATCTATGGTGATCGGTTGGAATCAGGTGATTCGCAGAACTTGAATCTGAGCCTTATTTTATTTTTGTTGCAAGTATTTTACTACTATTTTTTTCCAAAGGAGCCTTTCGGTTTTCTTGTTCTTTTTTCAAAAATATGTTCACTAAGATTTAACCGTACACAATGTGTTGTGCAGATTACTATAAAGTTTGGATAAGATACCTTGAGTTATAGATTCATATTCGTATTTAATGACTTGGCCGATTTGGGACCATTAGTCGCTCTATTAATTGAGGTCATGATCAACTTCAAACTTTGCATGCATATCTTGTTTGAAGTGATCAACTTGGCCCCCATCAATGTCTTTGTTTGTTTGTTTGTTTGTTTGAAGCTGTAATTTTCGCTGTGATTCATTAGCTGGTTCAGATATTCTTCGTATAATGATTTAAATGATGAAGCCATTTGGATGGCCCGATCTGCGATCTGCGATCTAGCGGCAACCATCTGCATCATTATATTACCTCGGATATATAGGTTGGTTATTACAGTGGATAACTTTGTCCTTGGAAGAGCATGTTGGTTAAAGAGGCCTAAACTATGATGCTGCCGTTCTTTGAAATAGTTGCAATCTGCGGGTTAGTTTGTGCTTGCTAAAAAAATTTGCTATGACGTGTGGGACAAAACAGTTTTGTTCTTTCCGTGTGGTTTATAACTTTTTCCTTCATGTCGGTGTTGGTTATATGAATCACCTTGTGATCTGTGTGGTTGAAGGTGTATGCGCTAGCCATGTATACATCATCTACGTGTGTGATGGTAATGGCAAGCTTGCTTTGGAATAGCCCGACTATCTTGCGAGCAACCTATGGAACTATTCCATTTGTGAGGGTGGTGAATTTGTGGAAGTTGAACCTTCATGACCAAACTAAAGGTGAATCGAGCCTTGTTTTAATGTTTCGATTGCACATGTGGTTCTATTTTGAATAGGTAATGCTGCTTTTTGGGTTTTTTCTGCTTTTTAAATCTCTTTCAAAAAAATGTTCCCTGGTTTACAGTCCCTATCTTTGCAGATGATGATTCGATTTGTTTTTGAAATTGTTGCCAAGTGTCTGGTCTACTTTGTTATTTTGCTGTTATTTGATATTTGGCTACTAATGTAGCACCGGCAATTGCTATGAAGGTATTAATTTGTGAGGCATTTTGCATGTCTAAGTAAAATGCAAGCAAAATTTCACTATGGTAAAGGTTTAAGCTGATAGTGTTAGGCGCCAAGGTTGTATATTCAAATATGTTTGCTAATCCAACACACTATCGATGGACACACTCAGCCAACTAGTCAGTTTCATGCAATCTGTTTGCTGTTCAGATTTAATATTAGATAAAAATGTTATTTGCTTACTAATGTTTTTGAAATGTTGGGCTGAATTTCCTAATAGTCCTAATTGGATTGTAGCTTGTATGGATATGTGTTGCCTGTTATATATGACTAGATTTTTTAAATGGCTATCCATGCAGTCTTTTAGTTAAAATTAATGATGAAGAGGTCTCGAGAGACTGCTTTTATGTAATTATTTATTGGTTTGTCGTCATTTTGGTACTAAGCCTGGTTTTCAACGAGAATAATGGTTATAGGTTATATGTAATTTTATGGGTTACTGACCGATAGCGGAGAATTGAGCAGTCTGATAGGAATGTGTTTACTAAAGGGTTACTTGTTTGTTTTGCTTTGATTTGTGGATTTTTTCCACATAATTATGCGTTTGTATACAATCATCTTTTAAATTTCATCTTGATTTTAAATAAATTTAGTAATGTTAATAAATAAAATCTGGAATGTGTATCACGATTTTATTTTGAATTTAGGTTGAAAATAATATACTTTAAAATTGATTTGACAGTGAAATTTATTATTATTATGGGTAGTTCATTTAATTTTTTTTTAATAGTAAGTAAGTTTTTGTAGAATTGGTTTGATTAATTATTTTTTTAGTTTTAAAATTTTTTTCCCCTAAGTTAAGAAGTACAAGAACGCTTCCCTTGGACTGGGAGGGCAGGGTGTCCCTATCTCTGTCGCTCTCTCTGTGGATCTTTTTAATTACAAGCACTTGTGAGTTTCCCTGTTTGCCGGTAGAAAATCTTTAAGGTATGTTTGCTGAAGAGATAACCTATTTAACGTATCTCTCCCCTTCGCAGCATACATGGCTATGTGCCTGCATTGTTTTCTCTCTTTACTTTCTAGAGACTGTGATGACTGTGCCCAGGGATTTAAGGTTATTTTCTGGGTGTCAATCAATTCATGGCGTTTTGTTTAAGGGTTTAGGATTTATGGGTTTTAAAGCTACATTCAAGCACTTATATTGCTGTCACATAATGATAGTTGTTGCTGGTCTCCTTCATGGCGGGGCATTTATTTGCACCCATCGGAGTTTGCATAGCAAAATTGCTGAAGTCGAAGCGTTATTCTGAACCTCTCTAGTTTATTGGCAATTTCTATCACAGTGATTTTGACAAAACATGTTCTATTGTGGTAGAAGTCTTCTTCTATGTGGCTTATTAACATGATGGAATTCTTGTTATTCTGGTCTTCTACAAGTTTTTTGGTTGTTTTCTGGGACATTAAGTTTTTATACCCAAACTGTATTTTATTCTTTAGAGCTAATTGAGCTTTCTTTGTGGGCAGCATGCAAATAAGCTATTGGTATTTAGGTAATCTGTTATGGATGTTGATCCTTCCATTCAAAGCCTTTTTGAATGCTAGGCATCCTTTGGCAAATTTGTCTGTGACATCTTATTTTATTAGATTACAATAACCACAACAAGGCCTTTGTTCTAACTTCTTGGTTACATTAGTTTTTTACTTCTACCTCATTATATCGAGAGCCAAAAGATCATTTCGACCAAGATTAGACATATCATTTTGTTCAGTTTTCTACTAAATGCTTTTGGGTTGATATCTTCTTATTCTACAACCCTTAATTTGAAGGGGCTCCGCTTTTTTTAATGAGAGCAGCTATCTTCCAATTGTCTGTCGATATGTCTCTTCCTTTTTAATTGTTTCTTTAACATTCTTATGTTATTAGATTTGTAATTGCCTTTGTTTTGTTTTTTATTATTATGTCACCTCAACCATGTAGTGAGAAGGAGTCGAACCATTGAGCTCTTGCATGGAAGACACAGGTCTTGTCTTGTTGCTCAGTTGTTGGGGTGGTGACTTCTTAATTGCTTTTTGTTTTTGCTTATTTATACATTGTCTGATTTCAGAACATTACGACTAACGGCTGACATAATAATTATGCTTGAGCCTCATCTGCCTTGAGTCAAGTGAGCCACCACTGCATACCCCTCGTCAGGTGAGCCACCATTGCATACCCCTCTCTCTCGTTTGTATTGTTGGGATAAATAAAATTCCATTAGTGTCTGGATGCTGTGATGAACACCCTGTGCTATGTATGCGTATGGCGGGGCAGGTAATTATGACCTGCAGCTATATGCTGCCAAGAGATTTCAGTATGTTGGTCTTCATCATCTTCTTTTTCTTCTTTTAGTTCTTGTTTTTATTCCTTCTTCATTATAATGACTAGCATATGGCTGAAGTTGAAGGATGGTTCTGAGCTTCCCAATTCCTTTTATATTGGCATCTTCTGATGGTCAGATTGTTTTTGGCTTGATGAACCTTGTTTTATAATTATTTAGCTGAGCTTGAGCTTTGATTTTTTTTTTCGGATGAGCCCCTTCGTGTCCACCCACCCACATTAGAGGCAATGAGGATGATGCAAATCACCCGATGGTGAGCGATGATTTACTGACCAAAACTCTTGACCCAGATGGCCTCTCTATGAAAGTGGCTTGTGATAGAAGAGAAGAGAATGAATGACTGAATGAATTCTCATTATTACTAAACAACAACCATTGTGGTTTACATATAGACTGAAACAATACAAATATCCATCATGTAGGTATACACATAAGTATATATAGCTAGAATACGTATAGGTATGCATACACATCTGCATATACATCTAACACCGCCTCAAACTCAATGCGGATCATATGTCTTGAGTTTGGATAACATGAATAGATGCTGATCATATGTCTGTGCCTTGGTAAAGAAATCAGCCACCTGGATCTCGGTAGGAAGATAGTGAAGTGACACAGTCTGAACACGAACATGAGAATGAGTGAAGTGGGCATTCACACCAGTGTGTTTGGTCAACTCATGCTTCACTGGATTTGTAGCAATCTGAATAGTGCTAGTACTGTCATAGTGAATAGGAATAAGAGTAGTAAGCGAGACACCAAAATCCTTCAAAATGGACTGAAGCCAAAAAACCTCCTTGACGGTAGAGGCCAAAGCACGAACCTCGACCTCGAGCACTAGACTTGGCTAGCGAGTATGGTGTTTCTTGGTCTTCGGACAAGGGAAAAAAACCAAGAAAAAAATACGAGTATCCGGTGGCGAAACCCGATCATCAGGAGAACTTGCCCAAGTAGCATCAAAATAAGCCTGTAGCTAAATAGTGGATTGGCGTGAGTAGAACAGACCACGTAAGATGGTGCCACGAAGATATTGCAACACTTGAAGAAGATGAGCATAATGAATAGAGGTGGGGGCCGCAACAAATTGACTGAGAATATAAACTACATAAGAGATGTCAGGACGGGTGTCGACGAAGTATACCAGACTTCCAACCAAATGTCAATACCAAGTAGGATTCGATAAGGGAATCCCATTAGAAAGCACGGTCGCAAAATGAACCTCATCGATGTAGCAGATGAAATGCAGTGTCATTGTGCAGAGCGAGCATGAATATCTAGAGTGTATGCTTTGCTAAGAGAGACGATAGCGATCAGGATGAGAGATCTCAATGCCTAGGAAGTACTGAAGCGGGCCAAGATTTGTCATCCAGAAAGTTTCACAGTTTCTGCATTACATAGTTAATGTGAGCAGAATCATCACCAATAAAAATCAAATCATCCACATACAGTAGAAGAATGGTCCGACGCGAGTAGAATGCATAAAGAGGCTGAGTTATGTGCGCTTGGGGTAAAATCTGCAATCTCGACCATTGTGCTAAAAGCGCTCAAACTAGGCTAGTGGAGCACGATGGAGATCATAAAAGCGCCACGACAAAGGCGACAAATAGACCTTGAGAAACACGAAGCCGGGAGAGAACTATGTAAACCTCCTCTTTCAAGTCCCCCATGAAGAAAACGCATTCCTCACATCAAGCTAATGAAGGACCCACCCACGAACAGCCGCAACAACAACTGAAGTGCACACAGTATGCATGTGGGCCCTTTGGTACAAAAAGTTTTCCTTATAGTTACGCCCATACTACGAGAAATTGCGAGCAACAAGGCGCGCTTTATAGCGCTCAATAAAACTCATCGAGGGATGGATTTTTCACCCGATAGATCCAATAGCTGGTAATGGGGGTAGTATGAGCGGGGAAGAGAAACAAGATCCCATGTGTGAGTGCGAGACAAAGCATCAAGTTCCTTAGCCATGGTGAGTACGCCACTTAGGTGATCAAACTACTTCTTTGTAGGTATCTGGCTCAAAGACATACATACTGGTGCTAGCAGGAGTATATTGAACAAGAGGATGTAAAGTGGAGCGATCATGTAAAGAGTAAGTGGAGGATGATATCTTAGGAGCCAGATCAATAGTGGGAGAGGCGTCAAAGAGGACCTGCCGCGCTGGAGAAAGTGTAGGATCCCGACGATGGTAAAAGAAACAAACAAGTGGGTGAGTAGGTGGGAACAAAGAAAAAGGGAAGATACTGCGGTGGACTCAACAGATAAGGGGGAAGGATGATCAAGAGAGGAGTTAGTGAGAAACTCTAGGGAGTGCGAAGTGGAGAAGAGGAAGACACATGAGAAGTGTTCTCAGAGAGTGAATAGGGAGAAAGAAAGATAGAGGAATCGAAGGAGAGGGAGATGTGGAAGAAGGATAAGCATAAAAAGGGGTAGACTCATCAAACGTGGAATCACAGGCTATACGTATATGATGAGTGACAGGATCGTAGCAACAATAGCCTTTATGTTCAAGACTATTCCCTAAAAACACAAGAAAAAAATACTAAGCAATGAGCTTTTGTTCCTCCCTTGATAAGAGTAAAACAAAGCAGCGACAACCAAAAACACTGGGATGATCATAATGGGGAGGTGTTCCATGAAGACTCTTCTAGACTGCGACCATGAAGTTGGGATGAGGTAGAAGGTTAATTAAGTAAACAACAATGCTAACTGCATCACTCCAAAAATAAGGAGGGAGAAAGGCACCAAGAAGAAGAGCACGAGTCGTCTCTAAGATATGACGATGCTTGCGTTTGCTGACCCCATTCTGAGGATGAGCCCCAGCACAGGACAACCGAGGAAAAGTGCCTTCAGAAGACAAAAAGGCACGAAATGCTTAAGAAATGATACTCACTGCCAGAGTCAGACCCAAAAGTCTTGATTGAGGCAACGAATCGAGTGTGAATCATAGTGACAAAAGATCAATAGATGGACAATAACTTACTACGATGATGCATAAAATAAATCTAGGTTTGGACCATGCTTGATTGTCCGAATTTAAATTCAAGCCGGGTCCGGACAAAGAAATTCGAACAGCTGGGCTTTTGTACTTCTAAAATTTTAAAAGCCCAAAATTATAAGCCAGTTGTTTTAATCCCAATTTTTCAAAAACTTCAAACTTATATGGGTTTTTTTTATTAAGACTTGGAATTTTGTATGACTTGATTTAGCTTTTTATATAATGTGAATTAAATTATTTTTTATAGTTTAATATTTGAGTGAAGTTAAATGTAGTTTATAGGATTTGAACAAAATTTGAACATCCGGATAATCCGGTTTTAAAAGAAACTGGGTATGGGCAGTAGTAGTTATCCAGACACGGTTTTGTCCGGAGTCAGATTTTTGCCACCCCTTGTGATATGTGGTGGTTGGGAATGATAAAGATGAGTAGTATCAGAAGTCATATGAAGAGAAGCGCCAAAATTAAGAGGCTGGAGAGGACAGGAACTTCTTGAAGCAGAAAGAGGAACCTGAGCTGAACGTACATGTCCTGTAGAGTCAACCTGGCGAGACTGCTGGAACTGTCGGAACATCGCTAATAGCTGCTGATCTACAACAGACAATGTAGTAGGAGATGAAGTAGGGGAGTCCTGAGAAGAGTGTGGCAATGGGAGCAGAGGTGGAGTAGATGGAGAAGCACCTTGGGGAGTACTGGATTTCCACCCAGTACTCCCCATGGTTTTGGAAAGGCTCTCTAAATACAGACTTTGTCATGTAGGGTTTGGAAAAAGTGTTAAAGTAAGGATTCTTAGAGAACAAAGATGAAGATGGAAGTGACGAATGCTGGTGCTAGTTGGGCTGTTGGTGGTGTCGCACGGGAGTCTAGGGCGGGACGATGCAACTACTGGTGGGCTGGGCGGACGGTGAACGGATGCAGTGGCCAGTGGGCTGGCCGAGGCTTAGACGGATAAATGATCTGCTAGCAAGGGTGAATGGCTAGATCGTTGGCGGTGGATGATTTGTAGGCGAGATGCAGTAGCGGGGGTTGGATCGTCGGCACTGGAGGATCTGCGGGCGAGGATCGGATGGTCGGATCTTGTCAGCGATGAAGCTTAGACGAGGATGAGGATATTCGTCGGGCGAGGTTGGCTCGCTAATTATAATATTCGAATGACATTTTTTTTTGTGAAGAAAAGATATCGTTTATAGAAGAGAATGAATGAAAGTTTGGCCATGTTGCCAACAAACATGTGAACAAGCTTTGATATAATGTTAGGACGATTCATATCAGGTTGGTCTGATTCCTCCCAAAAGTTTAAGCTTAGAAGACGTTTTCAAGTATTAAACAAACCTATATATATATTTTTAAAAAACGTTACTTATTTTAAAAATAGTTCAGATTTAAAAATTAATAGAATACTTACAGAAAGATTAAATTATGTTATAGTTTTTAAATTAAAAAGATTTCTTACCATAACAAGGTTTTTAAGATAACAAATTAATTTGACATTAAAATTTTTAAAAAAAAGCATTATCTTTTAATTAATCTTTGAATTTGTTTTTGGATAACAAATTTAAAGATTAATTAAATAATCACTAATTTAATGAACTTTTATAATAATTAAAATAGTTGATCACATACATTATAATAAAGAATTTAAAAGTAAAAGAGAAAAACGTCAAGAAAGATGAAGAGATGGTGTAAAATACCTTTGTTGAGGATGTTGGAATAAAACAACAAAATTTCTCATTCCTCGTATGTTTCTTACTCTTTTTATTCTGCCTTATGCTTTGATTTTTTTTTTATAATTTGGGTATTTGTATCGTCAGGCTCTTCCTTTCCTACAAAGATTGGTTTTCTTTTTCTTTTATTTTTTTTAAATTCAAAACTCATCTTAACTAGGAATCGTTGATCTTCCCGATTCATATTGATTCGGCCGATTCAGGACAGTTTCAAACGATTCATTCAGGATTCTAGATCAAATTCGATTCTTTTATAAAATTTAAACCGTTACGGATGAAAAACGATATGAATCGTACGATTCGTATTGAGAATCGTGCGATTCTAACTACACTGGTATTTACTCTAATAATGTGAGGTATTTGCGAACTTAGCATGTTCTCGGTTCAGACATTCTTTCTAAAGTTACATAATTGATAAAGTAGCTTTGATGGCCTGCTGCTAATGTGCAATTTACTAGCAACCACTGTGTCATTACATGATAGTGTTTATATCTGCGTTGTATTTTGGCTGGATGATTTAGTGATGCAATTTGGAGCCTATTGAAATTGTGCTGCAGGTCATTGAGCTTCCTACTGTTAGTATTTAATAGTGACCATGTGCCCGAGTCTTTGAGTGCGAGCATCTTGGCGATGGTATCCTGGTGCTTGATGCCTTCTTGCTTTTTAAGTACTTGCAAGCTCTTGTCCTAACCATTTATAATGCTCGCAGGGATTGTTTCAAACAGCTCATTTTGGTTTGCTTTGGATTTGCAATCTTGAATTCGGCTAGAAAGTGTGGATAGTGAAGAGTTTTGTTCTTTCCAAGCGGGTAAGAACTTTGCCTTCACTCGGCCAATGATGAAGCGATTCACCTTTACATGTAGGGGGTGTTTGTTTGACGGGATTTGGAAATCAAAGTATTTGAAAATCCTTGGATTTGTGAAATTCTTTGTTTGTTTCAAAGGATTTCAATCTCCTTTGTATTTTCAAATACAAAAGTCGTGGATTATGGAATTCGGCCATTTTGGCCGAATTCCATAATCCCATCAAGTATATCCCTCACACGATTTGCACATGAGAGATTAACGTGTAAACATATATTAATTAATAATAATATTAATTACACAATAATTATATTTTATAAAATATTAAATATAATATAATTACAATATTATTAATATTAGTATTGATATATTATATTATATCATATCAATTATTTTAATAAATAATTCATATATTATATTTTATTATAATAAATTAAGTATAATATTAATTACATTATAATTATATTTTATAAAATATTAAATATAATATAATTATAGTATAATTAATGTCAGTAATATAGTATATAATTGATATTTATATTATTTTAATTATTTTAATAAATAATTAATATATTATATTTTATTATAATAAATTAAGTATATATTAATTATATTAATTACACTATTAAATAAAATTTAACATTAGTAATGTAATATATAATTAATAAATTATATTATTTAATAAAATCCAAATTTACCAATCTCTCCAACCAAACACAAAATTATGTGATCCAGCATTATAAATACATCCAACCAAACACTGGATTTGATTTTCTTGAATTTTCAAATACAAAGATTTGTAAATACAAATTCACTGGATTTTCAACTATTTCCAACCAAACGCCCCCGTAATCTTTGCGAGATTCATGGTGTATCATGTATGATGGTATTCTAGGAATGTAGCAAACCATTTTTTTGTGATGGTACTTGCCAGTTAGCTTGCATCGACAGCTACTAAGATATTCTGTTTTAGAGAGCTGGTGAATTTGCTGAGCTATGGTATTTGGTTGGACTTAAATGACCAACTGAAGTTGAATCTGAGCCTTGCTTTAATGTTGTCATTCCCACATAAGTTCTTTCGGAAAATTTGCCTCTTCTATTCTTCAATGTTTAAATTTGCTTTGGATAATGTTTTTGGTATCTGTTTCCCTTTCGCTGCATGCTTCTATTAGTTCTTTAAAAAGGTCCTATTATCTTCTTCTATTATATTTCTTTCTATCTATCAAATTAATAGTTCCATAATTCCTGTAATATTTCTTTTAATTATTTGTTTATTTAACCTGGGTATGCCATGAAGTAATAAAAATGACCAATGTTGATGATTTCATATGTGTATATTATTAAATAACCGATGTAACATTGATAGTTTTTCTAATAATGCACAAGTTTGTCTCCATGCCTGAGTTCTAATTCTTTGGTAACAGATAATGAGGGTGTCGTTAGGGATAGGAATGTGGGCCTTATTGGGCATGTATGTTGCATTTGATGTTATTTTTTTGTTAAAACACTTTGGGATGCTAGCTTGTAAGCTAATCTACTGTGCTCTCTGAGTTGAGAAGTGCTGGGGCATTTGTTTTTCCCCACTTGCAATGGGGAGCGTGGCAAAGCTTCCTTTAAATTTCTTTGTCCATGAGATCATGGGAAAGGGTAGTGCGATGTGCAAAGCAATGAAAGGATATTGATGAAAATACAACCTTTTAGGCAATATCAAAGATATGTTAAAGTCATACCTTTTACCGATAGAGAAGCTATGAAATTGGCCTCTAAATAAAAATAGCATTGGAGTCTAGTAATGGCATTTGAGCTGAAAATTCCTACTTCAACTCTTTCTTGTTGTTATTTAATCCATAGTATTTATTGTGTTGGACTAGTGACAGAGTGTTAAACTCTAGGACTGCAAGTTAACTTAAACACCGATCGCAATTGAAGGGGGATGTTGTGAGCTTGGTGGAATCTGGCGCTAATGAAGAGATGGTTGTTTGGTTTTGATAAAAATTTATATCAGAAAGATCACTCCACTCACATACTTTTGTTATGTGTTGCATCTTGTTATTTTTTCAGCTAAACCTTCTGACCGGGTAATTTCTGTAGTTTAAAATGTCAGAGTGTTTCGATTTTGAAGGATTTTTGCAAGTCTTTTTTTTTTTTAAAGCTTAATCTCCCTTCAGTGATAGTAGGTTATTTTAATTCTATATTTTGTTCCAATGAACTTCATGAGGAGGGTGGTTTCACTCATTGTTCTAATAAATCGAGACTGTTTAATGAATTTTTTCAAAGAATTGTTTGTTTGATTTGAGTTTTTTGGGCCCGAGCTTCACATTGTGTAATGGTAAAGGAGGATTGGCCAGACTTCAGGCGAGGCTTGATAGATTTTAGCTAATTGTAATTGGATTGCCAATTTTTATTCGTACTATAATCAGCATCTTTCTAGTATCTATTATGATAAGGCCCGTGTTTTTTAAAGCCCTGTTTAAAATTCGTTGTAGATTTTAGTTAGAAGGCAATGCTTGGAATGTCAAGTTGGGGTGAACCGCGTTTGTGCTTTAAATCATATTATTTATCACACCCGTAAATTATTTAATTATTTGGAGATTTAAGGGTATGTCTTCCCTAGATAGAGATTTTCAAGACATTGAGGCTCTTATTTCTAGTTTAGAGACCTCAGAAGTCTGTGGTAATCTTACTTCTTTAGATGCTTGTTCTCTTAGATCTTGTTACAAAAGGCACTCTACTTTGCTGATGGAAAGTTCTGTCCGTTGGCTCTATTGAGCTAAGCTTTTGTGGTTTAAAAATGGAGATTTTGTTATGGTTTTTTTCATAATATTGCAAATGTTCGAATTCATAGGATTAGATTTTCTGCCATTTTGGTTCTCTCAGGTATCGTTTATTCGGACTTTAATGATATTGTTTTATTCAGACAGGACTAAAAGTGGTTACCTTTTGTGTATTGTTTTAATTCAACTCTTAAATCTTTCTTCTAACTTGGGATTTCCTTTCACTTATCGAGGGTCCCTATTTCACCGAAAATACTTGATGTACATCAGTGGCATTATTTGATTGATAAAGCTACGAACTGCATTAATTCTTGGAATCATTTAAAAAATTTTACAGCTTGTTGGACGATTCTCATCAATAGTTCTCTCTATTCTCTCTTATCTTCTTCTTGCTATCTTGTTCATGATTCCATTTTGGGTGAGATATCTAAATTGGCTAGAAATTTTGCCTTAGGTAAGTATAGTAGTAGTGGTGGCTTCCAATTTATTTGTTGGAGCAATATTACGTTCTTTAAAATTGACGGAAGTTTGGACATCATAAAACTTTGGAGTGCTAAGAATTTTTTTTTATATTATTTTTTTATGGCTAAGAATGTTTTTGCAAGTTTTAAACTATGTTAATAAGCATTACATCCATATTTTAAATCGTTACTATGGTGATTTTTAGGTTTGGACTAACCATTATCCTTTAAGAGCTATTAGGGTTTTTAGATTGCTTTGTAAAACAGCTAATAAAGTCAAGTCCAATTTGTGGATTAATGTTTGCAATCTAAATGGTGTAAGTTTTTAGAATGGGACGTGGATACTCCACCTGCTTTTAAATCCACTTTTGTGAAGATGGATTACCTGCAAGGGGTTCTGAAGTTACTTGATCTTTTGCATAATAACTAAATTGATTGTGAGAATTGGCCAACCTTTTAGGGATCCATTTGGATTGGAATAGATTGGGAACTATAATTTTTGATAATTTTTTCCTCTTACTGATTGGTTTTGGTTTTGAATCTCTGTTGATGACAAACTCTCATTTGTGATTTATAACCAATTTAATCAAAGTTGTGTTTTGGAAGAGGATAACTAGAATGGTTGGCATATTCTTTTATCTGGAGACTGTTACATGATCGAACTCCCATGTATAAGTTCGTGTATAATCTCAGTATTGCTCAACTCCTGGGTACCCTTTGTGGTTTAGAAAAGGAAAAAGATCAACGTATTTTTGGGCACCGGAGGCTAAAGCTTAATTCTAAGTGTTCTAATAACAAAGGCCGTGCTTTAACAATCAAGTGCTTGGGCAATTTGGAAAGCTATATGCTGTGTAAGTTTTGTGATGCGCTTTCTTGGAATAACTTTTTGAATACTTGTGACCTTGGTTTTGTGATTACTATTGACAATAGCTGGTGTAATAACTATTCTTCTGGCAGGTGCTTCAACTCAAACTTTTAGAGACCAATATTGGAGCGGAGTTAGTTGCATTAGAGAATGTTTCGAACATTTGCAGGGACAAAGACATTAAATTGGACCAAATCCTTTATGATTGCCTTGGTCTTGTGGGTTTGATAAACAATAAAGAGCATTGTCTTAGTTGGTGCGATCAGGAGGAAAGGAACATCCTTTGTCAACACATTTTAAGCTATGGCAATGTCGCTTCGGATTGTATTTCTCATGACATAAATAGTGTAGCCTTTTGTGTATTTGTAGTCCTTTTTATATTAAAAAAAACCCACTTTGGAATGCCCATTGAACAAACTTCTTAAATAGATCTTAAGAAAAAGATAAAAGTATTTTATTTTTATTTTTTTTTGAACATTGCACTCATTGTTGTTGAAGGTTGAAGCTTGACTTGTTTGTATTAAAAAGAAAGAGCTTATACTGAAAATTGGTGTTTGAAATTCAAAGTAGTTTTTTTTTTTGGCATTTGTCTTAAATAATTTTTGGTAATTTAATGTTCATCGCTTGTCAAGTCTCATAGAAGTTTATTTATATTTTGTTATTGACTTTAGATTTAACTGGTGAAGCTTCATATCAATTAATAATTAACAATTAACAATAATTTATATTTTATAATTAAACAAGGTTAATTATGTTCATGTTTTAGCAAGTTTCAATTCATATGATGTTTTATTGACTTGTGACCGATGATTACTTTGTTTATGGGCTTTATGATAATTCGTTGTATGTTGTCAACTGTAACTGTTCATCAAAATTTTTAATGAATTTTTATTATGATTTTTTTCTTTTAGATTTAATCATAATCCTAAAATTTGACACCTGATCACTGGCATAGATGTGCTACGGCCCTTTGAGAGTGATTCAACATGGAGTTACCTCCAATGGAAGGCTCATGTCAAACAACTTATGCTTTGGAGGAAGAAGTGAACCTGCGGATCGTTTGTCTAGTGGGAAAGTTAATAGTTAGTTTCACACAGATTTTCTTAGTACTTCCTAATTTCTCATGCTTTTTAGTTTCTCAAGCTTTTTAGTTTCTTTGAAATTGAGTACTCATGCTTTGTCTTTCATAAGAAATGATGCAGTTGATGCCCTTTGTAATTTGCCAAGTTTGATTAATTTGAATATTTCTGTTTTGTATTTTTTTTATATTACTCATTTTAGTTTCATGCAATTTTTTAAATTTTATGTTTCAGTTAATGTGAATTGTCAACTGTTCATCCTCTTGCATGCTCACCAAAAAGAGTGTTGGAAAATTGATCTAGAGTGACAGCGCTGAAGCTTTGTTTTTTCTTCAAGGGGGGAGGAGTGAAGGGGAGAAAGGAGGAGAGGAGAATGGAGGGTTTGAAAAAATTTTATGTTTGGTTCATTGGAGGAGTGTGGAGAGGTATTCTATCTTTTTTGTTTGGTCAGAAGGAGAAGTTAGGAGGGGTGAGGAGAGGTGTGGTGTGTATTTTACCAATTTGTTTTTTTATATAAAATTGATTATAATATTTTTTTTTATACATATCTAGGATTATTTTGTACCAACTTTTATAATATTAATTTTAACATTAGTAATAATATTATTTGTATAATATTAATAATATTATTAAACTAATACTATACTCACTCATTATATATATATATATATATTTTATATTATTATTATTATTATTATTATTATATAAATAATAATAATAATAATATTATTATTATTAAATCGACACATTAAAAAAATAAGAGAAAACAAAAATAATATGAGACATGAAATTAGATTTTAAAAAGATATTATGGTAATTTCTCAAATTGATAAAGGGTATTTTGATCTTTTCATATGTATTTAAAGTTTAAAATATTTGTTGAATAATTCCACCCCTCCAAAAGACCCCGATTTGGAGGGGTGTGATGTGAGGGATTTGGAGGGGTGAAGCACCCCCTCCAAATTCCTCCTCCTTACTCCCTTAACCAAATAACCATCACTCCTCATCATCCATTGCTACCCCTCCAAAATCCTCCAACCAAACAAGAGGTAAAGGAAGATTTTTATCAATTCCACTAAAAATAGATAGCACATAAAAATAATAAAAAGACAAAAGCTAATAGGGGAAAATATGGACCATTAAATTATCCTATAATAGTTTTTTTTTTCTTTTTCTATTTAAGCCCACGTGTATTCATTACAAATACTGAGTAAAAATGAAATCTCAATGCTAAATATTTAATAGCAAAATGATTTTTAACTTTATTTTTGGGAAAAACTAAATTAAACAAACTAATTAAAAGCATAATAAAAGTGACATCCAAGAACTAGCATTCTTATAAATGTTACATTAACAAAATTCATTTATCATGTATATTTTTACTAAAATTAAGGCTCCAAACTCGACAAAAAAAATAATACAAATCTAATTATTCACATAAGTAATTGAATATTTCTTCAAGTTAGTATCACGACCCATCAATCAAACAGGCAACAAATAATTTTTTTTTCACATTTTATTGTTAAAAGTCATAAGTGCTATTTTCAGTTTATTATAAATGATTCCTATATTTAAAATAGGTTGATTTAAAAAAAAATATCTAACAGATACTGTCATGATTATTTTTTTAATTTGTTATTTTATAACTTTCCCAATTTAAAAGGATTATTATGATGATAATATATGTTTTTAAAATAAAAATACCGACTAAATTTAAAAAAGAAAATTTTACGGTTATTGTGCGTAATTGTTTTTCTATTTTGTTATTTTTATTACCGAAATAACAATATCTTTTTTTAAAATCCAACAACCTACTTAATTTAAAAAAATCTGATGGTTAATGTGTCATAATGTTATTTTTTAACTTTCAAAATTTAATATGATTATGATGATAACATCTTTTCCCAAAATCTAAATACCTACTTAATTTAATAAACAAAAATCGGACGGTTAAATTGCCATTATTGTTTTTAAAATTTTTTTAACTATCAAAATTTAATAGAATTGTAATAACAATATCTTTTTTCTAAAATCCAAATATCTACTAAATATTTAAAAAAAATCTGATAGTTAATTTGTCATAATTGTTTTTAAAATTTATTAGCTTGAGAACGTTTCCCAACGGTCCCATTCCATCACCGCGTCCCGCTTTTTCTCTCTCTATATATCTCCCATCCCGTCCCATTTCATTGAACGCAATCTCCGATGCCCTTTTCTTTTCCCTCTCTCCTCCTCCTCCTCCTTCTCTGGGAGGGTTCTCGCCGGAGACTCGGGAGTTCTCGCCGGAGGTCTGCTCTTCCCTTTCTTTCGATCTTGCGACAGTTAGGTATGTGAATGCCCTTGAAACCCCGTCTGATTTTGGTGAGGTTCTTCATTTCTCTGGAATCTTCTCCATCTCCTCCTCAGGTTCGGGCGATTTCTTCTGTTTCGTATTCCCCTCTCTTTCGATCTTGTTACGGTGGAGTAAATGATTGTTCTAATCCGTTCTTTTCTTTCTTTTTTTTCTCGCAGATGCAACCTAGAAACCTCTTTGATCGTTGTGAAGTTCCCCTCTTCTTTCCACTCCTCTCAGTCTTCTCCTCAGGGTACGGCGAGGTTTCCTTTGTTTCTTAGCCCCTCTCTTTCCATCTTGCGAGGGTGAGGTATGTGAATGCCCTAGGGTTTTGTCTATAATTTTAATTTTTTTCACAAGCGTACCCTTGATCTCTCCAATCGCTGTGAAGTTTTCCTTTTTCTCTCAACCCCTATCCATCTCCTTCACCTGCGGCGAGGTTTGCTAGTTCTTACCCTTTTCATTTAAATTTGCTAGCCCTCGGTCACTGTCACATGCATACTTGAGAACACATACACATTAGAGTCAATGAGGATATGCTAAGCACTAGTGCATGTAATTTTTGTGTTTTTGGAGGTGATTGATGCTTTACTGACCACACCTCTTGACCAAGTTGATCTCTCTGTCATGTAAATGGCCCAACAGCTTGGATGGCCAGCCACTGAGCTGGCAACCGCTGCGACCTTTATGTAGCTGAGAGCAAATGCATTGGTTGAGCTACGGTGATTTGTTGGAGTCTGGTGGTGACATGCATACTTGAGAACACACACACACGCACACATTAGAGGCGATGAGGATATGTTGAGCACCTGTGCATGTAATTTTGTGTGTTTGGAGGTTATTGATGCTTTACTGACCGCACCTCTTGACCAAGTTGATCTCTCTGTTATGTAAATGGCCCAACAGTTTGGATGGCCAGCTACCTAGCTGGCAACCGCTGCTTTTCATTTATGTACCTGAGAGCCAATGCATTGGTTGAGCTATGGTGATTGGTTGGAATCTGGTGACATGCATACTTGAGAACACACACACACACACATTAGAGGTGATGAGGATATGCTGAGCACCCGTGCATGTAATTTTGTGTGTTTGGAGGTGATTGATGCTTTACCGACTGCACCTCTTGACCAAGTTGATCTCTCTGTTATGTAAATGGCCCAACAGCTTGGATGGCCAGCTACTACCTAGCTGGCAACCACTGCGACCTTTACGTACCTGAGAGCCAATGCATTGGTTGACCTATGGTGATCGGTTGGAATCAGATGACTCGAAGAAGGTGAATTTGAGCCTTATTATATTTTTCTTGCAAGTATTTTACTACTATTCTTCCAAAAGAGTCACTGGTTTTCTTGTTTTTTTTTTCAAAATATGCACAAGATTTAATAGTGGACTGTGTTTGGCTCATTGCCTTTCTTCTTCTTCTTCTTTTTTTTTTTTGGGAACTTGTTTGTGCGGTTTTTTTTATACTTTTTACTGTTGGTGAATTTTTTTTTTCAGTATTACTTGCTGCCCCTGGTAATTATGAATGTTTAGCCATATGGCAAATGAATGTATTAATAAGCTATGATATTATGTTTTAACCGTACACAATGTGTTGTGCAGATTACTAAAAAGTTTGGATAAGATACCTTGAGTTATAGATTCATATTCGTATTCAATGACTTGGCCGATTTGGGCCTATTAGTCACTCTATTAATTGAGGTCATGATCAACTTCAAACTTTGCGTGTATATCTAGTTTGAAGTGATCAAGTTGGCCCCCATCAATGGCTTTGTTTGTTAGTTTGATGCTCTAATTTTCTCTGTGATTCATTAGCTGGTTCAGATATTCTTCGTAAAGTGATGGAAATGATGAAGCAGTTTGGATGGCCAGCTGCTGATCTGCAGTCTGCTGCAACCACTGCATCATTACATTACCGCAGATGTGTCGGTTGGTTATTCTGGCTGGATAAATTTGTGCTTGGAAGAGGCATGTTGGTTAAGGAGGCCTAAAGTATGATGCCGTCCTTCTTTTGAAATAGTTGCGTACTGCCGGTTAGTTTGTGCTTGCTAAAAAAATTTGGCTATGAAGTGTGGGACAAAACAGTTTTGTCTTTCCTTGTGGGTTAGAACTTTGTCCTCGTGCCGGCGAATGATGATATGAATCACCTTGTGATCTTTGTGTGGTTGAAGGTGCAACCGCTAGCCATGTATACATCATCTCTGTGTGTGATGGTAATGGCAAGATTGACATGTCTTATCACTTGGTTATTGGTGCGGGGACTTCTTACAGTCTTATTGCTTGGTGATTGATGCTTTGCTGACCGCACGTCATGACCAAGTTGATCTTTCTGTTATGTAAATTGCCCAACAGCCAGGATGGCTAGCTACCTAGCTGGCAACCGCTGCGACCATTACGTACCTGAGAGCCAATGCATTGGTTGAGCTATGGTGATTGGTTGGAATCAGGTGACATGCTTGCTTGAGAACTCACACACACATGGCGATGAGGATATGCTGAGCACCAGTGCATGTAATTTTTGTTTGTTTGGAGGTTATTGATGCTTCACTGACTGCAACTCTTGACCAAGTTGATCTCTCTGTTATGTAAATGGCCCAACAGCTTGGATGGCCAGCTACCTAGCTGGCAACCGCTGCGACCTACCTGAGAGCCAATGCGTTGGTTGAACTATGGTGATCGGTTGGAACCAGGTGCGTGCATACTTGAGAGCACACACACATTAGAGGCAATGAGGATGTGCTGAGCACAAGTGCATGTAAATTTGTGTTTTTGGAGGTGATTGATGCTTTACTGACCGCACCTCTTGACCAAGTTTATCTCTCTGTTATGTGGATGGCCCAACAGCTTGGATGGCCAGCTACCTAGCTGGCAACCGCTGTGACCTTTATGTACCTGAGATCAAATTCATTGGTTGAGCTATGGTGATTGGTTGGAATCTGGTGACATGCATACTTGAGAACACACACACACATTAGAGGCGATGAGGATATGCCGAGCACCCGTGCATGTAATTTTGTGTGTTTAGAGGTGATTGATGCTTTACTGACCGCACCTCTTGACCAAGTTGATCTCTCTGTTTTGTAAATAACCCAATAGCTTGGATGACCAGCTACCTAGCTGGCAACCGCTGCGACTTTAATGTACCTCATAGCCAATGCATTGGTTGAGCTATGGTGATTGGTTTGGAATCTGGTGGCATGCATACTTGAGAACACACACACACACATTAGAGGTGATGAGGATATGCTGAGCACCCGTGCATGTAATTTTGTGTGTTTGGAGGTGATTGATGCTTTCCTGACCGCACCTCTTGACCAAGTTGATCTCTCTGTTATATGATTGGCCCAACAGCTTGGATGGCCAGCTACCTAGCTGGCAACCTCTGCGACCTTTACGTACCTGAGAGCCAATGCATTGGTTGACCTATGGTGATCGGTTGGAATCAGATGACTCGCAGAAGGTGAATCTAAGCCTTATTATATTTTTGTTGCAAGTATTTTACTACTGTTTTTCCAAAAGAGGCACTGGTTTTCGTGTTTTTTTCAGAATGTTCGCAAGATTTAATAGTGGACTGTGTTTGGCTCATTGCCTTTCTTCTTCTTCTTATTATTATTATCATCTTTTTGGAACTGTTTTGTGCGGTTTTTTTTTTAATAATTTTTACTGTTGGTGAAATTTTTTTTTCAGTATTACTTGCTGCCCCTGGTAATCATGAATGTTTAGCCTTATGGCAAATGAATGTATTAATAAGCTATGATATAATGTTTTAATCGTACACAATGTGTTGTGCAGATTACTAAAAAGTTTTAATAATATACCTTGAGTTATAGATTCATATTCGTATTTAATGACTTGGCCGATTTGGGACTATTAGTCACTCTATTAATTTAGGTCATGATCAACTTCAAACTTTGCATGTATATCTAGTTGGAAGTGATCAACTTGGCCCCCATCAATGGCTTTGTTTGTCTGTTTGATGCTCTAATTTTCTTTGTGATTCATTAGCTGGTTCAGATATTCTCGTAAAATGATGGAAATGGTGAAGCAGTTTGGATGGCCAGCTGCTAATCTGCAGTTGGCTGCAACCACTGCATCATTACATTACCGCAGATGTATCGGTTGGTTATTCTGGCTGGATAACTTTGTGCTTGGAAGAGGCATGTTGGTTAAGGAGGCCTAAAGTATGATGCCGTCCTTCTGAAATAGTTGCGTACTGCCGGTTAGTTTGTGCTTGCTAAAAAAATTTGGCTATGAAGTGTGCGACAAAACAGTTTTGTCTTTCCATGTGGGCTAGAACTTTGTCCTTGTGCCGGCGAATGATGATATGAATCACCTTGTGATCTTTGTGTGGTTGAAGGTGCAACCGCTAGCCATGTATACATCATCTCTGTGTGTGATGGTAATGGCAAGCTTGCCATGTCTTATCACTTGGTTATTGGTGAGGGGACTTCTTAATGTCTTATCGCTTGGTGATTGATGCTTTACTGACCACACCTCTTGACCAAATTGATCTTTCTGTTATGTAAATGGCCCCCAACAGCTTGGATGGCCAGCTACCTAGCTGGCAACCGCTGCGACCATTACGTACCTGAGAGCCAATGCATTGATTGAGCTATGGTGATTGGTTGGAATCAAGTGACATGCATACTTGAGAACACACGCACACATTAGAGGCGATTAGGATATGCTTAGCACCAGTGCATGTAATTTTTGTTTGTTTGAAGGTGATTGATGCTTTACTGACCGCAACTCTTGACCAAGTTGACCTCTCTGTTATGTAAATGGCCCAACAGCTTGGATGGGCAGCTACCTAGCTGGCAACCACTGCGACCTTTATGTACCTGAGAGCCAATGTGTTGGTTGAGCTATGGTGATTGGTTGGAATCAGGTGACACGCATACTTGAGAACACACACACATTAGAGGCGATGAGGATATGCTGAGCACAAGTGCATGTAATTTTGTGTGTTTGGAGGTGATTGATGCTTTACTGACCCCACCTCTTGACCAAGTTGATCTCTCTGTTATGTAGATGGCCCAACAGCTTGGATGTCCAGCTACCTAGCATTGGTTGAACTATGGTGATTGGTTGGAATCACATGACTCGCAGAAGGTGAATCTTAGGCTTGTTTTATTTTTGTTGCAAGTATTTGTGACTACTATTTTTCCAAAAGAGGCACTGGTTTTTTTGTTTTTTTCAAAATATGTTCGCAAGATTTAATTGTGGACTGTGTTTGGCTCGTTGGCTTTTTTTTTTTTATTATTATTTTTTTGGAAACTTGTTTGTGCAGGTTTTTTTATATTTTTTACTGTTGGTGATTTTAAGTTTTTACTTGCTGCCCCTGGTAATCGTTAATGTTTAACCATATGGCAAATGAATGTATTAATAAGCTATGATATAATGTTTTAACAGTACACAATATGTTGTGCAGATTACTAAAAAGTTTGGATAAGATACCTTAAGTTATAGATTCATATTCGTATTTAATGACTTGGTCGATTTGGGACTATTAGTCACTCTATTAATTGAGGTCGTGATCAACTTCAAACTTTGCATGTATATCTAGACTTGGCCCCCATCAATGGCTTTGTTTGTTTGATGCTCTAATTTTCACCGTGATTCAGATATTCTTCGTAAAATGATGGAAATGATGATGCAGTTTGGATGGCCAGCTGCTAATCTGCAGTCTGCTGGCAACCACTGCATCATTATATTACTGCAGATGTATAGGTTGGTTATTCTGGCTGGATAACTTTGTGCTTGGAAGAGGTATGTTGGTTAAGGAGGCATAAACTATGATGCTGTCGTTCTTTGAAATAGTTGCAAACTGCGGGTTAGTTTGTGCTTGCTAAAAAAATTGGCTAAGAAGTGTGGAACAAAACAGTTTTGTTCTTTCCATGTGGTTTAGGACTTTTTCCTTCATGCCGGCGATGATGATATGAATCACCTTGTGATCTTTGTGTGGTTGAAGGTGTATCCACTAGCCATGTATACATCATCTCTGTGTGTGATGGTAATGGCAAGCTTGCTTGGAATGCTAGCTATCTTGCAGGCGACCCAGGGAACTATTCCATTTAGGTCAATATCTTCTTATTATATAACCCTTCACCTGAAAAGCCTCCGTTCTTCATATGTGAGTATCTTCCAATCGTCTGTGGATATGTCTCCTCCTTTTTAATTGTTTCTCTAACATTCTTATGTTATTAGATTCTTAATTGCCTTTGTTTTTTTGTTTTGTTTTGTTTTTATTATTATGCCACCTCAGCCATGCAGTGTGGTGTCGAATTCTTGAGTTCCTGCATGGAAGTCAAATGTCTTATTGCTTGATCATTGGTTGGGGACTTCTTAATTGCTTTTTGTTTTTGCTTATTTAAAAACAGAACAACTAACTCCTGGCATAATCTGGCATAATAATTATGCTTAATCCTCATCTGCCTTGCGTCAAGTAAGCCACCATTGCATCTCTCTCTCTCTTGTCTTTATTGTTGGGATAAATAAAATTCCTTGAGTGTTCGTGGATGCTGTGGTGAACAACCCTGTGCTATGTATGCGTATGGCGGGCAGGTTATTATGACCTGCAGCCATATGTTGCTAAGAGATTTCAGTATGCTTGGTCTTCATCTTGTTCTTCTTGTTTTCATTCTATCTTTCTTCATTATAATGACCAGCATATGGCTGACGTTGAAGGGTGGTTCTGAGCTTCTCAATTCCTTTCAAATTGGCAACCTTTTTTGTTTAATACTCAATGTGAACAAAACCACCTGTTGGGTTGATGCATAGACAGAGTTACTATTTTAACACCTTCATTCTCACTGCATGTGAGTTGAGGTTTGGATTTGCCTCGTTGGCTAGACATGAATACTCTGTACAAGGAACCCGGTGTTAATAGACCTATAGGTAATGGGATGGAGTGATTCTTGTTATTTTCGTAACTGTGCTCTTTCTGGATTGAATGAAGCATATTCTATTGTTCCAGAAGCCTTCTATAGGACTTAAATATGTTTACATCCTTGTGCCCTAGAGACTTCTGATGAACAACCCTATGCCAATTATGGCTTGGCGGGTTGTGTTGACCTACAGCCATGTTGATGAGAGATTTCAGTATGTTGGTACAGCCATGTTGATGAGAGATTTCAGTATGTTGGTACAGCCATGTTGATGAGAGATTTCAGTATGTTGGCACTTCATTTCCATTTTCTTCTTCTTTTTCTATATCCTTTGTGATAATGACCAATGTCTGATATTGAAGGGTGGTTCTGAGCATTACAATTCCTTCCATATTTACATCTTCTAAAGTTCAGATAATTTTTTGGCTTGATGAATCTTGTTTTTGATAAGAAGGGTGGTTCTGAGCCTTACAATTACTTCCATATTTTTTACATCTTCTGAAGTTCAGATTATTTTTTGGCTGGATGCATCTTGTTTTTGATAAGATGGGTAGTTATGAGCCTTACTATTCCTTCCATATTTACATCTTCTAAAGTTCAGATTATTTTTTGGCTTGTTGAAACTTGTTTTTGATAAGAATTAGTTGAGAAATTCGTTAGGTGAGAGTAGAAGTATTTGTTGAGCTTGCGATTGCGCTCCATGCCTGTCCATGTTCTTGAATTCAGTTAAATTAGGAGTGCTTGTCGCCAAATCTGCTAGACCTCGGTCACTGTGACATGCATACTTGAGAACACACACACATTAGAGGCGATGAGGATATGATAAGCACCAGTGCATGTAATTTTTGCATGTTTGGAGGTGATTGTTGCTTTACTGACCGCAACTCTTGACCAAGTTTATCTCTTTGTTATGTAAACAGCCCAACAGCTTGGATGGACAGCTAGGCCATCTACCTAGCTGGCAACCGCTGTAACCTTTACGTACTTGAGAGCCAATGCATTGGTTGAGCTATGGTAATTGGTTGGAATCAGGTGACTTGAAGATGGTGAATCTGAGCATTGTTTTATTTTTGTTGCAAGTATTTGTGACTTACATTTTTCCAAAAGAGGCACTGGTTCTCTATGATTTATTTGTGGGTTCAGATATTCTTCTTAAATGATGGAAATGATGAAGCAGTTTGGATGGCCAGCCATTAATCTGCAGTCTGCTGGCAACCACTGCATCATTATATTACTGCAGATGTATTGGTTGGTTTTTCTGGCTGGTTAACTTTGTGCTTGGAAGAGGTATGTTGGTTAAGGAGGCCTAAATTATGATGCCGTTGTTCTTTAAAATAGTTGCAAACTGCTGGTTAGTTTTTGCTTGCTAAAAAAATTGGCTATGAAGTGTGAGACAAAATAGTTTTGTTCTTTCCATGTGGTTTAGAACTTTTTCCTTCATGCCAGCGATGGTTATATGAATCACCTTGTGATCTGTGTGGTTGAAGGTGTATCTGCTAGCCATGGATACATCATCTCTCTGTGTGATGGTAATGGCAAGCTTGCTTGGAATGCCAGCTATCTTGCAGGCTACATATGGAACTATTCCATTTGTGAGGGCTGGTGAATTTGTGGAAGCTGAAATTTCATGACCAAACTAAAGGTGAATCTGAGCCTTGTTTTAATGTTTCAGTTGCACTTGTGGTTCTATTTTGAAAAGGTAACTGCTTTTGGGTTTTTTCCTGTTTTCAAATCTGTTTCAAAAAATGTTCCTGGTTTCTGTCCTGTCTTTGCAGTATGATTCGATTTGTTTTTGAAATTGTTGCCCAGTGTCTGGTCTACTTTGTCATTTTGCTGTTATTTGATATTTGGCTACTAATGTAGCACCGGCAATTGCTATGAAGGATTTAAGTTGTGAGGCATTTTGCATGTCTAAGTAAAATGCAAGCAAAATTTCACTATGAAAAAGGTTTAAGCTGATAGTATTAGGCACCAAGGTTGTATATTCAAATATGTTTGCTAATCCAACACACTATCGATGGACACACTCAGCCAACTAGTCAGTTTCATGCAATCTGTTTGCTGTTCAGATTTAATATTAGATAAAAATGTTATTTGCTTACTAAATTTTTTTGAAAATGTCAGTCTGAATTTCCTAATAGTCCTAATAGGATTGTAGCTTGTATAGATATGTGTTGCCTGTTATATATGACTAGATTTTTTAAATGGCTATCCAGGCAGAATTATCTTGGGTTTTTTAAAGGGCCACTTTGTGAGTTCAATTTCTCCATCCAGCTTCTTTTAGTCATTAGTCTAAATTAATGACGAATAGGCCTCGAAAGACTGCTTTTATGTAATTATTTGTTGGTTTGTCATCATTTTGGTACTAAGCCTGGTTTTCAACGAAAATAAATGGTCGTAGGTTATATGTAATTTTATTATTTACTGACCGATAGTGACCGGTAGCGGAGAATTGAGCAGCCTGGTAGACAATACTTTTATTAAAAGGTTACTTGTTTGTTTTGCTTTGATTTGTGGAATTTTTCCACATAATTATGAGTTTGTGTACAGGCAACTTTCAAATTTCATCTTGATTTTAAGTAAATTTAGTAATGTTAATGGATAAAATCCGGAATGTATATCACGATTTTATTTTGAATTTAGGTTGAAAATAATATAGTTTAAAATTGATTTTACAGTGAAATTTATTATTATTATGGGAAGTTCATTTAATTTTTTTTAATAGTAAGTTTTTATAGAATTGGTTTAATTAATTATTTTTATGGTTTTAAAAAAAAAATTTTTTCCTCTAAGTTAAGATGTACAAGAACACTTCCCTCGGACTGCGAGGGCAGGGTGTTCCTATTCCTCGCTCTCTCTGTGGATCCCTTTTAATTGCAAGCACTTGCGAGTTTCCCTGTTTTGCTGGTAGAAAATCTTCGAGGTATGTTTGCTGAAGAGCAATCCTATTTAAAGTATCTCTCCCCTTTGCAGCATACATGACTATGTTCCTGCATTGGTCTCTCTCTTTACTCTCTAGAGGCTGTGATGGCTGTGCCCAGGGATTTATGGTTATTTTCTGGGTGTCCTTTATCAATTCTTGGCATTTTGTTTAAGGGTTTAGGATTTAGGGATTTTTAAAGCGACATTCAAGCACTTATATTGCTGTCATGACTATCATATGATTATTGTTGCTGGTCTCCTTCATGGCGGGCATTTATTTGCAGCCACTGGAATTTGCATGGCAGAATTGCTGAAGTCTAAGAGTTATTCTGAGCCTCTCTAGTTTATTGGCAATTTCTATCACACAGATTTTGGCAAAACATGTTCTATTGTGGTAGAAGTCTTCTATGTGGCTTATTACCATGATGGAATTCTTGTTATTATGGTCTTCTACAAGCTTTTTGGTTGTTTTCTAGGACATTCAGTTTTTAAACGCAAACTGTATTTTGTCCTTTAGAGCTAATTGAGCTTTCTTTGTGGGCAGCATGCAAATAAGCTATTGGTATTTAGGTAATCTGTTATGGATGTTGATCCTTCCATTCAAAGCCTTTCTAATGCTAGACATCCTTTGGCAAATATGTCTTTGACATCTTATTTTATTAGATTACAATTTACAATAACCACAACAAGGTCTTTGTCCTAACTTCTTGGTTACATTAATTTTTTACTTCTACCTCATTATATCGAGAGCCAAAAGATCATATCGACCAAGATTAGACATATCATTTTGTCCAGTTTTCTACTAGATGCTTTTGGGTTGATATCTTCTTATTCTACAACCCTTCACCTGAAGGGCCTCCGCTCTTCTTATGAGAGCATCTTCCAATCGTCTGTGGATATGCCTCTTCCTTTTTAATTGTTTCTTTAACATTCTTATGTTATTAGATTCTTAATTGCCTTTGTTTTTTGGTTTTATTTTGTTTTTTATTATTATGTCGCCTCAACCATGTAGTGAGAAGGAGTCGAACTATTGAGCTCTTGCATGGAAGACACAGGTCTTGTTGCTCAGTTGTTGGGGTGGTGACTTCTTAATTGCTTTTCGTTTTTGCTTATTTATACATTGTCTGATTTCAGAACATTACAACTAACTCCTGACATAATAATTATGCTTGATCCTCATCTGCCTCGCGTCAAGTGAGCCACCACTGCATACCCCTCTCTCTCTCTCTCTCGCGTCTGTATTGTTTGGGATAAATAAAATTCCTTGAGTGTCCTTGGATGCTGTGATGAACAACCCTGTGCTATGTATGCGTATGGCGGGGCAGGTAATTATGACCTGCAGCCATATGCTGCCAAGAGATTTCAGTATGTTGGTCTTCATCATCTTCTTTTTCTTCGTCTTGTTTTCATTCCTTCATTATAATGACTAGCATATGGCTGATGTTGAAGGGTTGTTCTGAGCTTCTCAATTCCTTTCATATTGGCATCTTCTGATGGTCAGATTGTTTTAGGCTTGATGAACCTTGTTTTATAATAAACCAGTTGAGCTTAAGCTTTGATTTTTTTCGGATGATCCCTTTTGTGCCCACCCACCCACACACACTAGAGGCAATGAGGATAATGCAAATCACTAGTCGATGAGCGATGATTTACTGACCAAATCTCTTGACCCAGAAGGTCTCTCTATGAAAGTGGCTTGTGATAGAAGGAAGAGAATGAATGAATTTTCATTCTTACTAAACAACAACCATTGTGGTTTACGTATAGGCAGAAACAATACAAATATCCATCATGTAGGTATACTCATATGTATATATAGCTAGAATACATATAGGTATGCATACACATCTACATATACATATAACACCTCCTCAAACTCAATGCGGATCATGTGTCTTGAGTTTGGATAACATAAGTAGATGCTGATCACGTGTATGTGCTTTGGTAATGAATAGATGCTAATAACATGAATAGATGGAGAGGAAGACGTAGTAGAATGAGAAGCATAAAAGGGGTAGACTCATCAAACGTGACATCACGGGATATACGTATATGATGAGTGACATGATCATAATAACTAGTCTTTATGTTCAAGGCTATACCTTAGAAAAACACAAGAAAAAGACTGGGCAGTGAGCTTTGTTCACCCCCGAGATGAGAGTAAAACAAAACAGCGACAGCCAAAAACACGGAGATGATCATAGCGGGGAGGTGTTCCATGAAGACACTCTCTTGGACTGCGACCATGAAGTTGGGATGAGGGTTGAAGGTTAATCAAATAAACAGTTGTGCTAATTGCATCAGCCCAAAAATGAGGAGGGAGAAAGGCACCAAGAAGAAGAGCACGAGTCGTCTCTAAGATATGACGATATTTGCGTTCGGCGACCCCTATTTTGAGGATGAGCCCCAGCACAAGACAACTGAAACAAGGTGCCTTTAGAAGACAAAAAGGCACGAAAAGCCTGAGAAGTATACTCACCGTCAGAGTAAGACCAAAAAGTCTTGATTGAGGCAGTGAACTAAGTGTGAATCATAGTGACAAAAGATCTATGAATGAATGAACAAATTCTCATTATTATTGAACAACCATTGTGGTTTACATATAGGCAGAAACAATACAAGTATCCATCATATACATATACACATATGTATATACAGTTAGACTAAATATAGGTATGCATACACATCTACATATACATCTAACAGCTTGAACGGTTTGGATGGCCAGCCGCTTAGCTAGCAACCACCGCACCTTTCCATTTTTGAGAGCCAGTAATGGGTTCAGCTGTGGTACTTGGTTGGAATCAGATGACCTGCAGAAGGCGAATCTGAGCCTTGTTTTTGTCTTTATTTTCTTTTCAGAATCTTCAGTTAGGATTAATTTTGAATTGTGTTTGGCTTGTGTTGGGTATTGCTTTCAGTTTTTGAGCACTTGATACTGTGTTTGAAGATTATTTTTTTCTTTACTATTGTGAAATTTGACAATTATTTGTGGCCTTTTTAATTGTTTCTTTAATATTCTTATGTTATTAGATTCTTAATTAATTGCCTTTGTTTTTTGGTTTTGTTTTGTTTTTTATTATTATGTCGCCTCAACCATGTAGTGAGAAGGAGTTAAACTATTGAGCTCTTGCATGGAAGACAGGTCTTGTTGCTCAGTTGTTGGGGTGGTGACTTCTTAATTGCTTTTCGTTTTTGCTTATTTATACATTGTCTGATTTCAGAACATTACAACCAACTCCTGACATAATAATTATGCTTGATCCTCGTCTGCCTCGCGTCAGGTGAGCCACCACCACTTCTCTCTCTCTCTCGTCTTTATTGTTGGGATAAATAAAATTCCTTGAGTGTCCGTGGATGCTGTGATGAACAACCCTGTGCTATGTGTGCGTATGGCGGGGCAGGTAATTATGACCTGCAGCCATATGCTGCTAAGAGATTTCAGTATGTTGGTCTTCATCATCTTCTTTTTCTTCTTCTTGTTCTTCTTGTTATCATTCCTTCTTCATTATAATGACCAGCATATGGCTGGTGTTGAAGGGTGGTTCTGAGCTTCTCAATTCCTTTCATATTGGCATCTTCTGATGGTCATATTGTTTTCGGCTTGATGAACCTTGTTTTATAATAAATCAGCTGAGCTTGAGCTTTGATTTTTTTTCGGATGAGCCCTTTTGCACCCACCCACACACACTAGAGGCAATGAGGTTGCAAATCACCAATCGGTGAGCGATGATTTACTGACCAAACCTCTTGACCCAGATGGTCTCTCTATGAAAGTGGCTTGAACGGTTTGGATGGCCAGCCACTTAGCTAGCAACCACCGCACCCTTTCCATTTTTGAGAGCCAGTAATGGGTTCAGCTGTGGTACTTGGTTGGAATCAGATGACCTGCAGAAGGCGAATCTGAGCCTTGTTTTTGTCTTTATTTTCTTTTCAGAATCTTCCGTTAGGATTAATTTTGAATTGTGTTTGACTTGTGTTGGGTACTGCTTTCAGTTTTTGAGCACTTGATACTGTGTTTGAAGAATTTTTTTTTTCTTTACTATTGTGAAATTTGACAAAATTATTTGTGCCCTTTGCTTGTTATGAAAGTTTGGCCATGTTGCCAACAAGCATGTGAACAAGCTTTGATACAATGTCAGGACAATTCATATCAGGTTGGTCTGATTCCTCCCAAAAGTTTATGCTGGTATGATGGGAGACCAAGACTGATATTGATATTCATGTATAATAAATTTACCGAAGTGGGTCTAGTATTTACTCTAATAATGTGAGGTATTTGCGAACTTAGCATGTTCTCGGTTCAGACATTCTTTCTAAAGTTATATAATTGATAAAGCAGCTTTGATGGCCTGCTGCTAATGTGCAGTCTGCTAGCAACCACTGTGTCATTACATGACAATGTTTATATCTGTGTGGTATTTTGGCTGGATGATTTACTGATGCAATTTGGAGCCTATTGAAATTGTGCTGCAGGTCATTGAGCTTCCTACTGTTAGTATTTAATAGTGACCATGTGCCCAGTGCTGGGTGCAGGCATGCTGGCGATGGTATCCTGGTGCTTGATGCCTTCTTGCTTTTTAAGTACTTGCAAGCTCTTGTCCTGACCATTTATAATGCTCTCGGGGATTGTTTCAAACAGCTCATTTTGGTTTGCTTTGGATTTGCAATCTTGAATTTGGCTAGAAAGTGTGGATAGTGAAGAGTTTTGTTCTTTCCAAGCGGGTAAGAACTTTGCCTTCACTCGGGCAATGATGATGCGATTCACCTTTACATGTAATCTTTGTGAGATTCATGGTGTATGATGGTATTCCAGGCATGCAGCAAACCAATTTTCTGTGATGGTACTTGCCAGTTAGCTTGCGTCGACAGCTACTGAGCTATTCTGTTTCAGAGAGCTGATGAATTTGCTGAGCTATGGTATTTGGCTGGACTTAAATGACCAACTGAAGGTGAATCTGAGCCTTGTTTTAATGTTGTCATTCCCACATATGTTCTTCTTCGAGTTAAAAATCCCTACCCTAAGCCCTTTCTTGTTATTTTCTCCATAGTATTTATAGTGTTGGACTTGTGAGAGTGTTAAACCCTAGCACTGCAAGTTTAGTTAAACACAGTTCACAATTGAAGGGGGATGTTGTGTGCTTGGTGGAAGCTGGCGCTAATAAAAAGATGGCTGTTTGGTTTTGATAAAAAAAATTTCTAATCAATGTTAATGGGTGGCTATCCTCCCTAGATTCTTATCGTAAGGAATTATTGGGGTTGGGAACCGATATGTTAGGAAGATAACTCCACTCACATACTTGTGCTATGTGTTGCATCTCGTTATTTTTTCAGCTAAACCTTCTGACGGGGTAATTTTTTGTAGTTTATAATGTTAAGAGTTTCGATTCAGAAGGATTTTTGGAATTTTTTTTTTTGCTTAATCTCCCTTCAGTAATAGTAGGTGATTTTAATTCTATATTTTGTTCCTATGAACATCCCGAGGAGTGTAGTTTCACTCATTATTCTATTAAACCGAGACTTTTTAATGAATTTTTTCTAAGAATTGTTTGTTTGATTTGGGATTTTTTGGGTCCGAGCTTCACATAGCATAATGGTAAAAGAGGATTGGCCAGACGTCGGGCGAGGCTTGATAGATTGTAGCTAATAGTAATTGGATTGCCAATTTTTATTCGTACGCATCTTTTTTTGAAAGCCCTGTTTAAAATTCGTTGTAGATTTTAGTTAGAAGGCAATGTTTGGAATGTCAAGTTGGGCCTAACCACATTTGTGCTTTAAATCATATTATTTCTCACACCCGTAATTATTTAATTATGGAGATTTAAAGGTATGTCTTCCGTGGATAGAGATTTTCAAGACACTGAGACTCTCATTTCTAGTTTAGAGATCTCAGAAGTCCATGGTAATCTTGCTTCTTTAGATGCTTGTACTCTTAGATCTTGTTACAAAAGGTACTTCACTCTGCTAAAGGAAAATTCTATCCGCTAGCTTTAGTGAGCTAATCTTTTGTGGTTTAAAAATGGAGATTTTGTTATGGTTTTTTTCATAATATTGCAAATGTTAGAATTCATTGGATTAGATTTTCTGCCATTTTGGTTCTCTCGGGCATCGTTTGTTCAGACTCTAACGGTGTTATTTTATTCAAATTGGACTAAAAGTGGTTACCTTTATGCGTATTGTTTTAATTCAACTTTTAAATCTTACTTCTGCATGAACTTGGGAATTTTTCCTTTCACTTATCGAGGGTCCCTATTTCCTCGAAAATACTTAATGTATATCAGTGGCATTATTTGATTGATAAAGTTGTGAGCTGCATTAATTCTTGGAATCATCTAAAAATTTTACAGTTTGTTGTATGATTCTCATCAATAGTTCTCTCTATTCCTTCTTAACTTCTTTCTTGCTATCTTGTTCATGATTCAACTTCTGGTGAGATATTTAAATTGGCTAGAAATTTTGCCTTGGGCAAGAGTAGTAATAGTGGTGGCTTCCATTTTATTTGTTGGGGCAATATTACATTCTTTAAAATTGACGGAAGTTTGGACATCAGACAGGTTTGGTGTTAATAAGCATTGCATCCATATTTTAAATCATAACTATGGTGATTTTTAGGTCTGGACTAACCATTATCCTCTAAGAGCTACTAGGTTTTTAGAATGCTTTGTAAAACGGCTAATAAAGTCAAAGTCCAATTTGTAAATTAATGTTTGCAATCTTAATGGTGTAAGTTTTTAGAATGGACAATGGTGTTTTGATGCTCCTCATGCTTTTACATCCACTTTTGTGAACATGGATTACCTGCTAGGGGTTCTGAAGGTACTTGATCTTTTGCATAATAATTAAATTGATTGTGAGAATTGGCCAACCTTTTGGGGACCCATTTCCATTGGAATAGATTGGGAACTATGGTTTTTGTTAAATTTTTTTCTTAATTGATGGTTTTGGTTTTGAATCTCTGTTGATGACAAACTCTCCTTTGTGATTTATAACTATTTTAATCAAAGTTGTGTTTTGGAAGAGGACAACTAGAATTATTGGCATATTTTTGGGAGAATCTACGTAGCCCTAAGAGTTAAATTCTTTACATGAAGACTGTTACATGGTCGAACTCCCACATATAGCTTCTTGTATAATCTCAATATTGGTAAATATATATATATCTTAAAAAAAAGATAAAAGTATTTTTTTAAAAAAAAAAAACATTGCACTCATAGTTTGAGGTTAAAGTTTGACTTGTTTGTATCAACAAGGGAAGAGCTTATTTTTTTTGTTAGGGAGGTTACTGAAAATTGGTGTTTGAAATTCAAAGCAGCTTTTTAATTTGCCTTAAATTATTTTTGGTAATTTAATGTTCATTGCTTGTCAAGTCCCATAGAATTTTATTTATAGAAGTTTATTTATATTTTCTTATTGACCTTAGATTTAACTGATGAAGCTTCATATTGGCTAATAATTAATAATTACCTTTAATTTATATTTTATAATTAAATAAGGTTAATTATGTTTATGTTTTAGCAAGTTTCAATTTAAATTATGTCTTATTGACTTGTGACCGGTGATTACTTTGCTAATGGGTCTATAACAATTCGTTGTATGTTGCCAACTGTAACTGTTTATCAAATTTTGTGATAATAGTTCAACTTATATAGTTTGCAATAGTATATATATAGACCTTTTGTCAAAAAAAATAAAAAAAAAGTATTTATTGACCTTCTTAACTGGAGTCATGATGCTTTTTTCTCTAAAGATGATGGTTTTTTCACATTTATTAATAAAAAAATAAAGAAAATAATAGTAGTACATATTATGTTTGATGGTTTGTCTAGTGCTAAAACAGTGTGCAATAAGTGTGTATAACCATGATGTGTATAATGTTGAATTTTACATGCTAGTTTCATAGTAATAATTGTTTAGCAAAGTTTGCTATGTTTGATTGTTCATCAAGTGTCCAAAAAAAAAACCAGCAATTAACATATTGAATTTGCTATCAGTTTCTTAAAATTTCGTTGTACAAAATTAAACAAGTTTGTCATGTACGTAATATTCTCTCAAAAATATATACACACGCTTTTAATTATATTTCAATATATATATACAACTTTCTATAAAATTACACAAAATGAATCAATTTCATACTTGATTTACACAATTTTGGATGTAGCCTTCTTTTAGCCGTCGTGACAGAATGAACAACTTGTAACTTTATTTTTTTTTTTTTTATTTTTTTAAAAAAAATGGATGAACCACATGCATTAAAATAGAAAACATGCAAAAAGAGTCAAAGCTCTACAAAAGCACCACCAGGAGTGGTAAGAGGAGAAAGACCTAGGTCCTACAAAAGAAAAAAGAAAAGAGAGGGAAAGACCCTATAGGAGGAGGAAATCCTTTAGGGAGTACATGACTGCAGAGCTAAGTCTCCCGGGGAAGGAGGCCTCGGCGAGCAGGACATGTATCGCCAAGCAACTCTGGGGCTCAGAAACTCCAGACTTCTCTTGATCTTGGAAACGGGCTCCTCAAGTTTTGCCTTTTTAGGCTCAGCGCTGCATCAAATCAAGAAATTAACATGCGAACAATCTTCATAATAATAGAAACAGACGAGAGACAATTGGAATTAAAAATGCGTGCATTTTTTTCAAGCCATATATTCCAATTAATGGCTCTCACAAGCAAATCCCAAAAAGGAATTAGGGGTTTGGGAATCTTTCTCCTCTAGTCTCCCCAGAGGTCCATGAGGGACCTAAGCGGATGACAAACCCCAAAGAGTTGGCCAAAGAAAGTCCAAATATGCAAGGCAAAAGGACAATGAAGAAGGAGGTGATCAGCAGTTTCAACCCCCGCATGGCACAACACACGGGTAGTAGATTGAAGGAGATTACACCTGCAAGAGTGCAAGATTCTCAAGGGTTAAAATTTTGTTATCCCAAGCTAACCGGGTTAAAGCAGTTAATCTTTTTTTAGGACAAATACTTTTCAGAATTACAGGAGTTTTGTGACAACGCAAACCTCCATCATTCAAAAAGTTATAGAATGATTTCACCGAAAATCGACCATTAGTCGAAAGGATCCATGATTTTCCATCCTTCTCATTGGAGAGGTGCGCTACGGTGTTGTTAATAAGCGTGCTCCAGTCAGGGAGGTTACTCAAGGGAGCCATAGGAAATCTGCTCATAAAATCCCGAATTGAATCCTTCTTATACTGGGCAACCTGAAATAATTGAGGCCAAATGTCTGCAGGGCACGCCCATTAACCCAGTTATCCAACCAGAATAGTGTATTCGCCCCATTGCGGATCTGAGAAGATAAGTTTCTCCTAAAAGCCGGGAGGGAGTGCATGACACCATTCCAAAAGAAGGATCGCCGTCTATCATGCGTATGGAAAAGTAACCACATTGGGAGATTACTGTAGTAATTGACACGAAGTATGTTCTCACCACACCAGTATGAGCCTGAGATTTTCTTCCACCACCATTTTCCAAGTAGGGTAGTGTTAAAAGTTTGTAAATTCAGGATTCCCCACCCACCTTGTTCCCTAGAGCGACACAGACGTGCCCAAGAAACAAGCCTAATTTTACTTTGATGGTTGTCAGGGCCAGACCACAGGAAATTCCTGCGAATTTTGTTAATGCTCTTAGTCACCCACGAAGGAAGTCTGTAAATCGGCATCCAATAAGTGGGTATGGTCGATAATACAGAGTTTAAAAGGGTGAGCCTTCCACCTAAGGAAAGAAGTTTGGATTTCAAGAAACAAGCCTAGCACGGATTTATGTTAATGAGGACATCCCAATCTTGCCTTCTTGGTCTACCCCCCGAAATAGGTAAGCCCAGGTAGGTAATCGGGAGGGTTCCCGAGGAACAGTGAATCATTTGTGTCAGGACAGTGTGGGGTACAAGATTTCTTTGGGCAGCAAAAAGGCAAGTTTTATCAGAGTTCACCCTGAACCCCGAGATACCCTCGAAGAGATAGAGGATGAGCTTGATAATACGAAGATCTTCCCCACCACCATTCATTAAAATAAGGAGATCATCAACAAATTGCAGGTGGCACATCCTAGTGCCGGTGTCTCCAAGCGCCACCCCATGAAGAACACCAGAGTGCAGCGCATTATTAATCATGGTGCTAAGGACATCAACCACCAGGACGAAGAGGAGAGGGGAGAGGGGATCTCCCTGCCTTAACCCACGGCGATATCTGACATAACCACTTTGACTACCATTTATGAGAAATTTCGCTTTGGTAGAAATGAGAATCGAATTAATCCACCAAATCCATTTATCGCTAAATCCCCTAGCTTTTAGAAGCTCCAAGAGGAAGTCCCTAGTCAACAGTGTCAAAGGCTTGGGTAAAATCAACTTTGAGAATCAAGTCAGGGAGCGTAAGCTTTTGCATGTAGAAAATGATTTCATTAGCAGTCATGATGTTGTCAGTGATACATCTCCCTTTAATGAATGCTGACTGAGTCTCATCAACCAAGGAATCAATCATACCTCTCAATCGATTAGCAAGAATCTTAGAGATGATCTTAAGCGAGGAGTTGATCAAACTAATAGGGCGATAGTGTGAAGGGTTTTCTGGATTTTGATTTTTAGGGATGAGGGCGATGTTAGCCCAATTGATTTTTTTCCAAATTAGCTCTTCCCCAGTAGAAATCATCACATAACTTGAAAATGTCCATCTTGACAATTTCCCAGTACTTCTGAAAGAAAAAGATCGGAAATCCATCCGGCCCTAGGGCTTTGTCGGTATTTAATTCAAAAACAGCCCTTCTAATTTCATCTTGAGTAAAAGGATTGTCAAGAGAGGTAAGGTCATGATGAAATTTAGGCCCAAGGAGATGGGGCCAATTTATTTTGACACGGAAGTTCTGGGGAGCCACAAAGATTTTGATAGAAGGCAGTTAATGCATCTCCAATACTTCGCGTATCACTAATTCTTGAATTGTTAAGGGTAAACCCAGGGATAAAATTCTTATTACGCTGCCCATTAGCGATTGAATGGAAAAATTTGGTATTTTCATCCCCCTCTTGTAGCCAGGTCACTCTGGCTCGTTGCTTCCAGTAAATCTCCTCCAACTTAAGGATATGCATTAAGTCCTAAACTAAGATTATACACTATTTCCATAAGAATTTAATTTGATCAAACCTGTTTTACACCAAATAACTTCTATCTCTTTCAGATTCTTTTTTCCTTATGAAACATATATGTATATATAGAAGACTGGTAATTTAAGGATGTCCACAATATCCATTGGATGGTAATCTGACGGTTGTGTTAAACATGAAACATTAATTTATAATGTCTACATGAATTTAATTTGATCAAATCTGTCTTATACCAAATATTAATTTATAATATTGTACAATAATCTGAAACAGTAAAATGTTGTAAGTAAAACAGCTACTTACATCTCTAGGGAATAGTAATAAAGAGAGGCTCCTAGATTATTAATTCACACTTATCTGCATTCCATTCATCTCCATTATGAGACCATCTCCAATCCACAATCCCAAATTTCTATCCCAAATCCCAAATTTGGTCAGAAAATTTTACTCCAACCACAAATCTCAAATTTTATCCCAAAAAAGAATATTTTTATAATATTCTTTTCATATATTATTTTATTATTATTTAATGAAGATATTTGAAATTAATCATTTTAACAATAAATTAATTAAACATTACTTACAATTTATAAATAATTTATAAAAAAATATAACTTAAAATTTGAATATTGTACAACTATATTTTTTAATTTATTATTTAATTTATTTAAAAATTAAAATTTGAATTTCTTAATTATTTCAATAAACAATGAAGTTATTTTTTAATATAGCATGAAAATGTTTAAAATCTAAACACATAATCGATTACAATTTTAACAACAAGAAAATTATTTTAATTAGATATTTTACATTGAAACCATAAACAAAATGAAAAAAAAAAATACTTAATATTACAACATAGTATTACAAAGGAACATAGTCTCACTGATTTAACTTTCTAAATTAGAATATTGTTCCCACAAATGCTCTATCAATGCATTGCGAAGTGCAATATGAGATTCTTTATCTTTGATTTGATTATATCGAGCCACAAACTTTTCGAATCGAGCATTTTCATCTTCGATGAGTTCCACAGTTGGTTCAGGCACATCCGTTGATTCTACAATCGGTACACTAAGATCTCTCTCATCCTCAACTATCATGTTATGCATGATAATACAAGTTTTCATTATGTCACTCAATACATCCTTGCTCCAAAAACGTGCAGGTCCTGTAACAATTGCAAATCTTGCTTGTAGAACTCCGAATGCACGTTCCACAAATTAATATTATAAATAACTACTTATAATTATATTAATGGATTAATAATTTTATATTTTTCAATACAATAATAAAAACAATACAAATATAAAAATATAATTAAAAAATAAAAAATCATGTGGGACCCCAAATTTGGGGTTGCACTAGTGTACACCCAAATTTGGGGTGAAATTTGGGTGTGGGTTGGAGTACTCTACACCCAAAATTCCCACCCCAGATTTAGGATTTGGGTGTAAGATTGGAGTACTCTACACCCAAACTCACAAAAACCAAAACAAAGCAAACATCACCACACACACTCCAAATCTCATTAATATCTCATTAATATGACATACAAATATGATAACACCACAACTCCACAGTTTCATGTCAATGGTTCAACACGTGAAACCATACGTACGTCTTTATGTCTTCGTGTATATATATAGGTATATAAATGTTTATCTCTCTCTAGAGTTCACACATGCATGCGTCCATGCTAGTAAGCAAGCTTTATTATTAGTTACCACTAAACTGAGAGGAAATAGTGAGAAAAGGCTTGAACATACTTGTGAGCCAAACCAATCCTCACATGAACTCCTCCCTCCTCCTCCGGGCTCTGCATGAAGTAAGCCACTTGCATCACCGGAGGTGGCATTGGAGATGCATACATTGCATTACCGAGGCCAATGTCGAAGCAGTGATACGGAGTTCTAGTCCAATCGGAGACGATGGTGAGCTCCGGCAAAGGTGGCAGTGCAGACTCCTGTGGTGCTTCCAGTGCTTCAAGGTAAGCTTTCACGTAATTCTCGGTCATTGCTAGTTTTGCGTCTTTTATCTTTTCGACAATGGTTGCGAGGCTTTCGCCTTCGAGCTTTGATCCGGTGCATGCAATGGAGGCGAGAACGTAAGCATTTCCGGTGAAGGCTTTAGGGAGGGGAGGTGTCATCCTTGCCCTTACATCAACAGTGAATTGGAAATATACCATTTTGTTGGTCTTTGCAAGGCCTAGAGCTTTATTCTTTGCCTGCATGACAAAATTAGTTCATAGATTGAGAATAATAATTAAGGCATGGATATGATGATAGATTAAAAAGATTTATTGGCTTGAATAGCAAAGAGTGAACCGTAGTTAATTCACAAAATATTGAGTTGAAAAAGAGTAGCTGAGGCTCTTAAAAATGTTTTTATCAAACATGAATTCACTACTAGGGTAAGATAGAAGAAGAGCTCATATTAATTTATTTTTATAGCAAAAAACTTTAGAAAGTAAAGTTGTGATTCATGCATTAAAAGAGCAAAAAACTTTGAAATTATTAATAGAGATGTATTTTAATTTATTTTTTTCACAAAAGTTCTTGAAAAACTTTAGGAAGTAAAGTTGTGATTCATGCATTTACAAAAAAGATAATAATTTAGTTTGCACTGATCTATGAACTCAAAACATAATCAATTCTGAACCTTTATTAATTATACTAAAAGATAAATTAAGCACAAACTAATTAACTTTCTAACATACAAGAACGAGAGAAACCTAATTCAAGTGACGGTAAAAAGTTGGATCTTCAACATTGTCATAGATTAATCAATATTTGCAGACACACACACACACTATATGGTACAAGATAAAATTTAAGTTATGGTTGTAGATTTTCTAATTTTGAAAACAGTCATTTAATTTGGATTTATTTTCACTTCAACAATTCTGAAATCAAATATTACTAAAAGGTGAAATGAGTCTAGTAGTCGAAACTTCAAGTAACACATTCAGATCATGTGTTCATATGTTAACAGATCGGTGATTCATCTAACACCAATTACTACACGTACATATTTCCACTGGTTACTCAACATGAAGAAGGCTTATAGCTTTGCTTATCTGCTGTTTCTCTGACAAAGATCAGGCTACAATATTTGAGCATATGATATCACACACACACACACATATATATGCATGAGAGTTTCTTCCCTTGATTAACTTCACAGTCGACTCTTCACACAAAGCAAATTAAGGGGTAGAGATATACCTTCCAAAGATGAGCAGCAAGGACCTCAAAGGAGGAGCAAGAGGCATCACCAATGGCACATCTACTCACCTTCATTTTAAGCTTCTCAACAATGGAACAACTCAAAGAAAAGGTTCTGAGAGTCAACTGGTCTTCTCTAATTATGTTACCCATCAACTCATGACTACCACTATTTAATGCATTTCATTGATCCTGAAGCTTGCATAATCAACTGATGAAGATGCTCAAATGCCATAATCCTCATCATCATCACCTCCTTACCTCTCTTCTTCCCTACTAACAACCTCCCTCTTTCATGCACTGGCTCTACAATATCCTCCTCCTCCTCCTCCTCCTCCTCATCATCATCATCATCTTCATGATCAACCCTATTTCCTTTCATCTTACAAGCCCATGCTCTCAAGAAGTTATAACTTGCTGGTCCATCAAACAAGGAGTGACTTGTCCCTACTCCCACTGCATACCCTCCACATCCAAACCTGGTCACCTGCACATGAATATACACACACACACACACACATCACAAACATGCATGAAATAATGATCATTAATTAGAAGTATATATATGTAGTATATGTACCTGTGCAACAACTAAGGGCATCTCAGAGAAGCTGGTGGAGAGAGGAGGCTTGTAAACAAGGTTCTCCATGAAGGAGTTGTACTGAGAGAGGTCTCCAAGCTCAGAGATCTTAACTCTAGTTGAAGCTTCAACTAAGAGTGCACCAGAATTAGAGCAAAGAAGATCAAGCTTTTGAGTAGATGGGTTTAAAAAGAGCCTTCCTGCAGCTGGATACCAGGAAGACAAGACTTCCTCCAAAGCCATTTTTAAGGAGAAGAAAAGAGAGCTTTCTGACAGCTCTTTGTGGGGTGATGGTGATCTGTAAAAGAACACCAAGTACATGAGCATTGGACACTTTCTGTCCAAGTTTGAGAGGTGAAGGAGCTTGGCATGTTTTGCTGGAGCTTTTGGGTAAACTGGGATGGTCTTTGTGATGGAGACCTTCTGGTAATCATCATGCTTGATTGCCATTGTTGCCATGGTTTGAAGGTTTGAGAGAGATGGTGAGAACTAGATGGCTTAGAACAAGGAAAGACTTTGTGCACTATGTTTCATGATTCATGGAATGGGTGCTATTATTGTATTGTTTTGATAGTGAGTTACTATTCATGAAATGGTCCACCATATAATGTTGGACTTTGGCCTAATCGCATGAAGTTTTTTTTTATGGGGTTGAGGTCTTAAAATTTTTTTTCATCTTTTTATTTTTTAGTTACTACGTTTAACTTTAAGGGTTGATTCAATGATTTCTTTGCCTTCAAACTTCAGCTAAAGTTAAAAAAATGGTAAATATGGAATGTTGCTCGATCACTTGAAGTTATTTTTTTTTGTCATGTTTTAAGGTTGTGTTTGATGTTTTGTTATTCAATATGGTCTTTTTATCTGCACAAGTGGTTGTTACTTTTCAAAGAAAGACATTTTATGATAATTTTTTTAAAAAAAAACACTTTAAAATGTTGGTTTTACATAAAAAAAGATCCCATTTTACAAATAATAATTATTGTATAACTAAACTCCAGTACGTGTATGAGTACGTAATATAATACAAGTTTAGAACATTCTAAATCAGTATTAATTCTTTTGCAGATTAAACCAGACCATGTTTTTAAGTAATTTTATTATAAACAAGGCCCAATATTTATCAATCAAACCAATCAACAATTTAATTGATGGCGCGGATCTACAGGCTAAAATATGGCAACTAACGCGCACACATTTCCAAATCATGGCAATGATATCATATAGGACCCTAATTAGCCTTGTGCAATCCATGAAATAATTAATTATTAACAAAAATTTTGTATCCATACATTCAAAAGCAAAATTCTATATTATCCTTACAAAAACAATAACCTTCATTTTTATTAAAAGATAATGAAATTAGTAATGCTTACATATATAAATGTATACCAAAAATTCATCTATTAACTAAATTTTATATAATATAATTACAAATCAATCATTCAATACAGGATGTACTTTTTTGTTGTTGTACCCTGTTTTTTTTTTTTAATGCATTGTGGTTTATTTATTTTTTAAAAAAAACAGTGTGTACCAACTAATCTAAATAACTTGCACAAAATTATATTATTAGATATATTCCTAAAAAAATTAATAACATCATGTATTTATCATGTATATATAAATAGTCCAATCACATATACTTTTATTCCACCACAAACAAAAAACAAAAAAAACAAAAACAAAAGGGACAACCCTCGTTGGAGAACAAATAGGACACAACTTTCTTTTGTTAAACAAAATAGTCAACAAGAAGCTAAGCTCCACTCCTTTGTGACTATGTCCTCTTGCCTTTAGGACTATTTAGTGGTCCCTAAGCTTCTCTTTTGTAGTCTTTCATCCCTATCTATTCCCTTGAGAAAAGCCTAAACAAAAGCACTTCTTCATGTAGATGTATACACATATGGAACCTCTCAATTAAACTAAGGTGGTGAGAATGATCAAGGCATCAAAGAGAAAGGTTAGGAAAGTTAGGGTGGTTGGCTTCAAGATGAGCATGCGTGCAACTGAAGTTCAACATTTTGTTTTCTTGTTGTCATCTTTCGCCAACATTAAGGGCCCTCAAAAACTCTTCTGTGACCTCCTTTGAACCTCCCCTTGCCTTCACCTTTGCCCTAAACTAATGGAGGGATGCTCTTAATAGGACTTATTTGCCTTAATTAGTGCAAGGCTAAAGGAGAATGTATTCCTCCTCACCCTATTAATGGCCTATCTAACTACATATATATATATATATATATTCCTACATGTTTCACTTACCATATATATATGCTTTGCATGCATGGTTATAAGCATGGGTGGGTTTTTGCACATGATAAGCAATTAGCTACATTAAAATGAAGCTCTCCTCATTTGTTCATCATTGTCAAGTGATTTAAAGACTGTATATATAAATATATTTGTTGAGTTGTGAGAATGTAAATAATGATGAGCAATGTCAATGTAACTCTTCTTTGTTAGTTAACATTCTCCACAGTAGTAAAAAGTAGCAGCATAACATAAAATATTACTCCAATGTTTGCTTCTAATATTCCTTGGGAGTACCTTTTTCTTTTCACAAAATTGAATTCTCATTTACAACATAATATAACAATGTTTATCTTTTCCATGTATATTCTTGTAATTAGACAACAAATATAATGAAAGAGAAACATATGATATTTGAATGGGCATCAGAAGACATGAAGAGAAATCAGTAATGTCTGACTGCAAACACACACAGCAGAGGATTCTTTGTATCCAACATGCAGGGCCTAAACAAACAAGTACATAACAAAGCATATTACAACTCAAAAGCTTTGCAGGACTGTCTCAGTGCATGGTTGTATTATGTTTCTTTCTTTGTCCCTTCTCATGATTCTCAAATCTTTTCATGCAATACAAACATTAGGGTTAGGGTTTCAGATCTTCTGTTCAGTTCTTTGGCAGTATGTGTCTCACCTGTCGGTGTTGAAGTGAGGATATATATTATTAAGTATTGAGTGGAAGTAGTCAAGTCATTTGATAGACATCCATAAAAGAGAAGGTTCTTATTTAGGGTTTGAATATTGCCCTATATCACTTATCACAAGATAAATATGTCATAATAAAAAAATATCACATATATTTGAATGAGTTCTTTTCATATATTATTATTTAGCAATTTACTGGAACAAGTATGATCAGTTAATAAAAACCTACCCTCTAAGAAATCAAAATTACAAGCATGAATTTTTTAAAAACCAAAGGGTTAAAAAAAAAAAAAAGGCTTAGTTGACCATAACATTGACTGATTACTAAGAAAAACAGATGTTAATTCCACTCAGTTACATCCATAATTCCAAGTTAATTTAAAAAGAAAAAGGAAATAAGAAATAAGAAAAGAGAACAACCCAAATGAGACTTTTAGTTAAAACTCCACATTAATCACTCTAGAGAAGATATATGATCACAAAGCTAGTAGAGGAAACAAGACTTCATTCTTTCTTCGAATTAAAAAGCTAAGTATATACTGATACAAACTCCACGAGAAGTTGATAATTGCTCAGCATTGCCTGAAGGAACATTGGATCGAAGATTTTCAGAAACAAGCATCAAGAGAAAACATTTCACATCTCATGGTACCGTCGATTAATGCAAAATCATCCCGATCCTGCATGAAACCAGTCGATTTTACTTGGACATGTCACGTTGAATAAAACAGTTAAACTTAAAGTCAGTAGACGACAATACAAAGACATTGAGACGTGCTAAGGGTATCAAAACGCAAGGAAAATTGTCTAGAAGTTTGCAGAAAAAATTATCAAAGAAATATATCTTCATTATCCTCTAAAACGACGAATTTGTGAGCCCTGTGATTGTAAATGCATCACAAAGATGTGCAAACCTTCTTTTCTCCTTTATACTTGTGTAATTTTTTGTGGTTTTCCTTAAAGATATCACCAGGGTCAACACAAAATAATTAGTAATTCAAGATTAAACTCTCAGAGATGACAGTCAAAGAACAAGAGCTATAAAAAATTGTATTGATCCCTCTCTTGCAACTAAAACCAGTGGTTCAATTGGTATTCCATATTCAGATATGTTAGTTGCTGTCTAACAAAATGGTAAATCACATGTACCAAGAAGAATTTACGAAAATAAAAACAAAGCAATAATGATACCCTTTAGTTATAACTTGATGAATTAGAAGGGAAAATTACCGGTTTCATGGCAGCATTCACTATATCATCCAATATGCAATCTTTCGTGCTAAACCCTCCTTGAAGCCCAGAAAAGTCCGAAATATACTCTTCTTTAAGCAGTACATCAGCAGCGGGCTTACTAATCCTGTTTTGTGGGAAAAATAGAGCACCAGGATTTGTCTGATCAATCATACTCATTTTCGTCTTCGCGCCACAAAGTTCGTTATTTAAATTTTGATTCTCAGGAAGACTGATAACTGAAGGATTCTGCAATGAAGAGCTCAAGGGGGATCCAGCGAGGAGGTTGAGTTTGTGGGTGTGGTCCAGATTTTGATTCTCATATTCTTGCTTAGGTTTGCTTAGACTTCTGAAGTTCAAGTACTTGGAGTCTTCAAGAGAACCAGCTGAAGTAATCATCATGTTACCACCAAGGGTGCTTGCCTGGAATTGCATGTCTGTTCCGACCAACGAATCATGAAGAGGTACAGCAGTAACACCGCTGGAAGATGCATCATGATGATTTCCATCCATATGTGACACCATCGAGGTAACATTCTCTGCCATAGTATTTTGAGTTAAGCCACCATTGCTGAAGGGAGCAACCACAGACGAACTATTATTCGGATGCCTGGTTAATGGAACAGCATCTTGCCAGGTATCATTACATCTACTGATGTCGCACAAGTGTGACGATCCAACAGTTGTATCAAATAGGTCTGAGCTCAAGGAAGGGACATTTATAGAAAATTGATTACTGACTGCACTGGACTGAGCATGCTGTTGTTGAGATTGTAATAACAGCGGAGCATTAGATACGGTGATGAATGAGTTGGTGGAGTTGACACCAGGCAGCCCAGTACCAGAAAAACCACCAGAAATACATTTATTTGCATCCTGTGACACCTTATGCTGCTGCAATTGGTCTAATCCCAAAGATGCAGGCATCCCTTGAAGCACATTCCCGTGTGGATTTCCTGGAAGATTAACACATTGGATCTTACCAAGATCAGTAAGGGAACTGCTTACATCGCTTTGAGTACGGCTAAATTGAACCATCCCAGATGGAGCAAGGTTCCGCAGTCCAAATCCAGTTGTATAGTTTGGTCTGTTCAGAATCCCATTTGGTTGGAAAGTGGTAAGACCAGGTAGCTGGCCAGACCCCACAAGTGCATGATAGTTTCCAAATCCATTCAATGAACCCATCGGTAGATAAGACGGGTCTCTACCTCCCAAAGCGGCAACCATGTTAGCTTGTTGGCTTGCCACAGCACTGAGTCTTTTCAGGTAGAGCCTATACTTCTGCAGTCAAAACAGAGGATAATCAGCTCGTTACACAGATAGAGAAACACAAATAATCAATGAAGAAGATCGGGAAGAATACAAATGCACACACAAGTATATAGATAATGCAAAGCATTAATTCAGGTGAAGGACATGATCAACAAGAGCAGAATAGAAACATCGACTCAGTTTGGGATAAGAAAATATAAACCAGTAATAGAACTCATGCCTGCAGATGGCTGGCAACATTTTCTCTTGTGAGTCTTTCTACATTCATCAAATCAAGTATTCTCTTTGGTACAGCCTCTGTGACAAAACATGAAAGACATGAAATCTGGCATAATTTTCATCATTCACACTTGTATGAACAAACAAACTAACAAACTCATAGATTTCATTCTACATCACGAAAAGAAATTCTTACTTTCAATGCCCAGCTGATTAACAGCAGCAACAAATTTACGGTGAAGCTCCACAGACCAAACAACTCTCGGCTTTTTTTGGGAGGATGGATCTTCATTCTCATTACCGTTCTCATCAAGATCATCTTCATCATCTTCACTCTGATCCTTCCTCTTTCTGTTAATCCTTCCATTTCGATCAGATGATCCACTGGAAACAGCACACTGCCCACTCTCAGCATTTGCAACACTGTTCTTCTCACAGTCATCCGCATTATCAAAGCCAGTGTGATCTTTGGGATCAATTTTCCTCCTCCGAACAACATGTTGCCATATGTTCTTGAGCTCCTCTAACCGAACAGGCTTCAACAGATAGTCGCAAGCACCATGCGTTATCCCCTTCATCACCGCCGAGGTCTCACCATTCGCAGACATCACTGCAAAGCACAAGTCATAGGCTTAACACCATAATTCACCATCAAAGATATTACATCTAGGTACTGGGCATTCTAAAAAACCCATCTATAGAACATAAAAAGAAGATCTATATCCTTCTCCAAAATTGAAGATGCTCTAGGATTTCCTTTGACTCAAATGTCCACATTTAGGAACTACCAAAAGGCCCAAACATCTAAAGCAACAAAGAAAAAGAACAATCAAATTATGAAAAAGAAAAAGAAGAAAAAGAAAGAGCTGTGCTCTTCCCATAATTGAAAACATCAATCGAACACCCAGCACAGTTCTAACTAGCCAATCTTCCCAATCACAAATGGGGAAAGGAAAGGATAACCAACTCATGAATAATCATAAATGATAAATGCAACCAAAAGGAGCTTACTAATAACAGGGAGGTCCATTTCTAGTCCCACAAGCTCCAAAAGCTTGAATCCATCCATGTCTGGCATGTGAACATCACTGATCACCAGATCAAACTTGTCCTTGTTCTCCCTCAACAGCTTCAAAGCCATGACCGCCTGTCCAGTTATAGTCACTGCAACAAGCACAATTTCCACATCAATAAAAAGTCCCCAAAACCCAAAAAGCTCCAACCTTGCACACAAAGACTTCAACTTCATCCCAAAGAATTACTAATTGTGCAAACAAATCCATGAATCCACACAAAGAATGCAACTTGACGCCAATTAAAAGCATCATTACAAGAAAAAAAAAAGGGGGGGAAGAAGAGAGTGAAGTAGTATGCAACCATGATACTGGCATCTACGGAGGAGGCCTTCCAGCATCTTCAAACAAGTGGGATCATCATCGACGGCGAGGACACGCATTCCAACAGGAAACTGGTCTCTCTGGGCTAATTCCCTCGCCATGTTTCCTCCCTTCCTCTCCTCCACTGTCATCCTTGCAATGAACTCCCTTTCCAGCTTTCCAGCAAGAAGAAGAAGAAGAAGAAGAAGAAGAGTGAATGGTCTTTCTCCAACCCAAAATGAGAGCTTGGAGAGACAAAGCTTTGGACTTTGAGAAGAACCAAACCAAATTGTGAGATGGATTGGCAGAGAGAAAGAGATGGAAAGAGTTGATAGAAAGGAATGTTTGATGAGAGAGAGCTGGTAGCCAAATGGGGGAATACAACCAAAGAGCTTTGAGCCTCTCTGTCTTCTTCCTTTTTATTTTTATAAAGCCTTCTAACTTAATTTTTCCACTTTTTTTTTTAATAATAATATATATATATATAATAATAATGTATGTTGTTTACATTTATGACTTTATAAATTAGAATTTTAAAAGATATTTATTATTTATATTTTTCAATGTTTTGTTGCTTAATTTTGACCATAATTAGTTTACTTTATCTCATTTTTTTTTGTGGAAGAAATTGTTGATATTGTATTAATTTTATAAAATAAGAAATGATACAAATGGCATGTTATAGAATACTAATTTTGGCCCTTAGTGGGCAAGTAATATTCTTTTAAATACCAGGAATCAAGGCCCTTTGATTGTGACAAAATATTGCCTAAATTTTTTTCTTTTTTAAAAAAAATATTATTATTTTTCATGTAACTCATAACCTCATAATTATACATTCACTCATGCGAAAATTAATAATATCATATTTAAATTATATTTTTTATATATAGTCACAAAAAAATACATTTATTTCCCTGTAAAAGTGGGTAATTGTGTATATATCACTAAAAAATTATTTATTGCTTATATAATTAACAATTTATAAAATTTATATACATCCAAGAGATAAAAATTCATTTTTTTTTCTAAAAATAAAACGAAGCTGAATATTGATCCATAGGCATACCTTCTATCAATGGATACATATGCAATTACCCACTCTAATTAAAAAAATATTTATTTTGCATAAAATTAATATAATTATGAAGTTTAATCAAAATAATTCTTGATTAGATCACTACATTTTGTAAGGGGTATATAAGTAAATATATATGTCTATACTTATATATAGAAGAAAGAAATCAATGAAAATGAAAATTAAGAAAGTAGGAACATGACAGAGAGTATTTAATTGCGTGATTAGCTGGTTTAATTACATGATTAGGTGTTGTCAATGACATGTTCTTTGAGGTAGCCATCACAAATGTGTTTCTTGTGGAAACCAAAAAAGTTTATGTGCTCTCTCTAACCTTAATTAATGTTAATGATATTAATAATTCAATTTACTTTAATTTTCTAGGCTTTTGTGTGCCATCATTTGATTAAACCTTTTTATTGACCATGATTAGTTCCTTAATTTAGATTTGAATTGTTAATGACTTCTCTAATATGTTTTTGTTATTTGCAATAATAATAATAATTTAAAATGAAAAAATTATCTATTTGCATATTTAGTCATTTTTAATTAATTATGTATGTGTTTTTTACTTTTGTTATAGATATGATAAACATATATACAATCAAAAACTTATGTATAATTTCCATCAAATTTTGAATTTGAGTAATGAAATTTTTAATACCAATATCTCGAAAAAGACAATGTCACTGGTTACTTTTATATGCATTATTTTTAATTAATTAATAAAAACTTTAAATGGAAGTAAATTTCAAAGATTCTTATGTAAGCTCATTTGCTTTGTTAAAAATTTATGATAATTTTTAATAAAAAAGAATATATGTTTATTAGTACAAGCAAGCAAGTGATATGTTTATGGGCACCTAGCTACTCAAAAAGTCTTAAAGAAAGGAAAAGTAGTTGTCCTAAGTTGTGCTTCTTTTTTGAGTTTAGGTAAGTTCATGTCTTATCTAAGTGTGTTGCCCTTGTCCCTTTCTGCTGTTTTGTGGGTCTCTATCTTTGCCAACCACCTCTTATATATGTTGCATTCACATGGGGACACTATTTTTTTTTATTAACTTTAGTTATTTATTTTAACTTTTTTTAATATTTCCTTTTTATACCAACCATAAAAACTTATTTAACTTATAAATTTTGTTAATTAAGGTTGTTGTACAATTTTTTTTTTCTTTTTGGTTTGAGATATGTAATCAAATTCTCTTGGTTGTTGCTAAAGTTAATCTTATTTTATTGATATCAAATCCTCAAAGTTAGAGTGAAGCAAATGATCATCATATTTTTTTTAAAATATTAAATTTTGTATAATTAATCATGCATGTGATTGAGTAGAGAGTTAAGTGAAAAGGAAAAAAGAATGGCTAAATTTTTATAAATTATGTAGTTTGTTTGAAAAGATAAAATAGTCTGAAGTGACTTCTAACCACTTCCAAAACTCTTCAATTGCACATAAACAAACGAAAGAGAAAAAAAAATGGCTGAGTTTTTTTTTATATAGATTATGTTGTTTATTTGTAAGAAAATTGGCGTAAAGTTGACTTTTAATCACTGCCAAAGTTCTTTAATTGTATATAAATAAATGAAAGAGAAAAAAAAAATAATGGGTAAATTTTTGTAGGCTATGATGTATTATTTGCAAGAAAATTGGTAGGATTTTAACTTTCAACGAACTCCAAACTCTCAGTTATGCACATAAATGTTGTCATGTAGTATATATAACACCATGAGATAAATCATAGACCTTAACCCTTTTTTCATAAATTTTTTTTGATAATATGTGGATTTGCACAAGTCTGGAGTACATGCGCAAACTGAATAATATTTGTGTTCTCATCTGCGAAAGTTAAAGTTACAGTATATCTTTTCAGTAAAAATTTAAACACCTTACGCAAAAAATCTAATGTGAATAAAACAAAAGATCACTAGCATAAATAATATTACCACATAATTTTAAATATAATAAATTAAAAAATATTAAATTAGTCTATATATGTATGTATATATATTTGATAAAGTGGATAAATCACGGCATAAATGTGCACATATATGTAATTAATATCTCAATACATTTATGCCCTCATCCTGAGGTTTGAACCAATTTTTTTAGCAAAAATATAAACACCTTCCTGCAGGAGTCGTTGGCATGTGTATGCATATATACACAATACATATGAAATTTTGTACCTGTATATGTATAAATTAGCAATGAAATCTGTTTTCCATTTTAGGGAGGGGCACATGTGCACAATCCTCTAGTTTAGAGGGGTATATATGTAATTCCAAAGGTCATATATGTGTGTGACGGGTTCATTGAGAACAAAACATATATCAACTGATCAACATGTTTATGATTACTGAGAATGTACGTGAAATGCACTTGACAAATCGTACATTGAGTTGTAATAAATTCAATAAATTAGTTTTAACCAAAATGCAATGTGTTTGAAAAATATCAAGGGTATGAATCATGGGTTACTTTCAACTAGTGAGCTACCCAGTGATTGTGATTGAGAGGTTTCGAATTTGAACCTCTCATATTATAATTTATGTTCAAAGTCCTTTGTGGGAGTTTAGTGTGAGGATTACCTCTCGTTCTTCCCTCTAGAATTACATAGCGGGGGTTATCTCTAAGAGGTCAGTCAAACCACTTGGACTGGTGCACCTCCATATTCACTCATATTTTATTTTGTCATTTGTTGATTTTATTGAAATATATATAAGTGTTAGAGATAAAAATCAGAGCTAATTGGATCCGTGTATTTGATATATAAATATATTAATTTTAAGTTATAGTTTGTTTGTCTCTAATGAAAATAAACTTAAAAATTGATTAAAAAATAATTAATCAAGAACATTAACTCATTTTTATTTGCCCAAAATTATTATAACCTATATATTAGTTTTTATAAATATACTTGAAAACCTTATAAAAACTTTTTTGCTATATTTAATCATATTATGTAAATAGACATATACTTGCATGTGTAATTATTAAGCTCATAATCACATCAATATATATAACTCCGTTAAAAAGTATAATTCTCTATAAATACATTTCAATTATAGATAGGAAAAAATAAATATAAAAATAAAAATAAATCATTTAACACACATATATATATACATATCTTGACAACCTCAACTTTTCTTAATTAAACCATACACAAAGAAATAAATCCAAACACAAGCAAGAAACATGTTGGTTGGCTGTTTGTTTGTTGATGTTGAAACAGTACAAAATTACATTGTGTCCGGTTGTTTAGGACATCGGAAAAACATTAAAATCTCACAATCACATTAATGTCTTCTTTAAATACAAATAGATATATACATTTATTAATATATATATATATATATATATATATATAAGTCCAAGAAGAGGAAATGAATGAGAAAGATCCAAAGAGCTCCGTAGTCACAATCTCAATTCAGAACACAAAATCAAGTGTGTTCCCTTGCAAATTTAATGCACTGAATTCATTGAAACAGTAGTACTCCTCAAAGTACACACACCAAATGATCATCATAGAATGCCAAAGTTATTTATTGCGCATGCATGCAACATTCAATGATGCAAAATCTTTGGCAATTGGTGCACTCAGTAATGGTTTCAATGTTCTTTTCCCCTCGTGATAATTTCATTAATAAATCTCCTTGTTGTTTGATTTGCAATTTTACCCATTTATTTGGTGTTCTGTTTTTACAATTACTTTGAGATTTGATGAACTATAATGCATGAATTTTGTTATGATTCATGTTCATTGACCATATGCATGTATCATAGATCAAGATAGTTACATTACACCAGTTATGATGTTGGACGATTAACATTCCAAAGATATTGTGATTGAAAGGAGATAACTAAGATGAATATCATGTGTTATCATAAAAGACCAATTGAAGAAAGAGTTTATTCAAAATGGAATATGAAATAATATCGATAATTAAAACTAAAATGATATGAATATATCCTTAGAGAACCCATAAATGACCATAAGAAAAGTTTAAAACTCTTTAAAAAAATAGAAAAATAAAAAGTAAAAAAAAAAAAATATTTAGTATAAATCTTATATAATAATATGTCAGTTTGGTTTATCTAGTTCTTTGTTATTTAATTTGATAAAGTAACATAAAAACATAAAGGATTCAATGAAGCAAACCATAAAAAGTTGGAACTAATATATATATATATATATATATATATATATAGTCTGTTGTTGTATAATATATGTATTAATTTAATAAAGCTATCTGGATGGATTAATTTTAAGAAAAGGAAAAGTTAAATATATAACGAAAATATAAAAAATGAAAATGGGAAATTCATTGCAGGTGTAACAGTGTGTGTACGGGAATATAAGCTTTCAATATGTGAATTTATTATGTATGAATTAATATCAAGAAAGGAAGGATGGATGAGGGTAGTAAAAGAAGTCATGCAAAGTTCATGGACCCAACCAAACTTTAATGCACATGTGATCAAATTGCATGCACTTGTTATTTCATACTTGGATTTTTGTCTCTAGAATTGCTTGCATACCCTGTGAAAGCAAGCTACTGGTTAACTGCCACAATGATACTCTTACTCACGTAAAAAATATATTATTTATATTTTTTATGATTGAAAATTAATTTACAAGTTTTATAAAAATGTGAATTGATCTTTTATTTTATTTTGGTATTTTTTTTAAATGAATGAAAAAAATAAAAACAAAATAGTTTTTTTAATTTATTTTAATTGATTTTTTGACTGAAAAAGATATATAAGTGAATGAATATGATTTTTGTAGGAGCATGCAATAAGAAAAAAGTAATTTTCTCTTTTATTTCATTTTTAGATATAAAAATTTTATCAAAATTTTTTTTTATTTCGGGTAGGATAATTTTTTTAAAGATATTGGTTCATGATAAATTTTTTTATTAGATTATAGTTATGAGTAGTTTAAAGAGTTTTGTCATAGGTGGAAATTTTGAATATTTAATTTAGAAATATATATATATATATATATTCCAAGTATTAAGGTTCAGATTAAAATTTTATTTCAAGAGTCAATTTTAATCACAACTAATTAAATATTAATTATTGCAGCATTGTATCATGTATTCTCAGTCACAAAATAAAAAATTATTATTGTCTTTGAATTTATATTCATAAGATGATTAATAAGTTATACAAAATTTTGTAAGAATATATGATGGCAACACTGCATCAAGCATTGTGTCCTTGATTCACTAAGCAGACTAAAAATAAAGAAGCTTATTAAAGGAAGGTGTTATTGATTAAAAATTAAAAACATTAAAAAAATTAAAAGTGGGAGTGTTGTGCCTGAGGTAGATAGTTTAGAAATAATATATTGTTAACTTGAATTATTATCAAATACTATGCTAGGATTAAATTTTAAAATCATCAACGGATCTGCTAAATGTATAAATAGTATGTTTTTTAAACAATCACCCCTGGTGCAAGTGATTGATACTTGAACGGTGAATAAAGACACCCAGGGTCCAATTTTTTTTTTCAATAATACTATTATAATACTATGTAGATATTGTGGTAATATTATAAAAATATTTTTAATTCACTATTTATTGGATTACTAGTGATAGATTATAGTTTCTTTAATCTTTATATTACAATGGAATTTATTAGTTTGGTTTGTTTTAAAAAATCTCTTGGATGTATACATAATATGACTTTAATCACTCATATGATATTCGACCGAGTTAATAAATTCGTAAAAGTCAATAAATCACTATAATTGGTATATCACTATACTTATTTATCTATTGATAAATTTTTTGTAGGAGGCGTTTGTTGTTTTTGTAAAAAAAAAATTAAATAATATACCTATACACTGTGAATATTTAATAGTACTTTAACCACTTATGTGATGTTTGACTGAGTTAATAAATTTTTAAAATTCAATAAATCATTATAATTAATTAATATTTATCTATCTATTGACTAACGTTTTTGTGGGAGATGTTTGTTGCTTCTGTAAAAAAAAATGTTTTAAACATAATATATATATATATATATATATATATATATACACACTGTAAATAACACGAAACTGTTTTTCTTTATTCCTTGGAAAATGTGAGAAAAAAAAAATATATATATACACTGTGAATACCACGAAACTACTTTTCTTTATCTTGGAAAAAGTGAGAAAAATTATTTTCAAGGGGAAAAATCGAAGTGTGGCTGCTGGGATTCGAGCCCAGGTCTCTACGGCCACAACGTAGAATTCTTACCACTAAACTACAGCCACATGTTGTTGCGGTGCCAATTTAATAAGTTTTATTTTATCATAAATCTTTCAACCTTCACACCCAAATTTAAATTACAAAAGTAATTCATAAAAAAATCGTCTACACATTTAATGTTGATACATTATCACATTGTTAAACTCTAAAATCTCAATCGATATATATATTCTTGGGCTTATAATTTAGTCGAAGCTCATCTTATATGTTATTGGCGGACATTTTTTATTTATCAAATAAAATTATTAATTAAATTAACATGATATTATTTGCAAAACAATATATATATTTATCAAGCATCATACCTTAAATTACTAAAAAAAAAACTTGGTAAATAATTCTATAAATTTATTCACCAAAGCATAAAATTTGCACTATAATTATAAAGCTGCCAACTTTTTTTTCTTTTAATAAATAGGTTATAAAAGCTACCCACTTAAAAAATGTCATGAGGAATATGTAACTATAAAAATACACAAATTATAATAATATAATAATCTCTTAAAAATTTATTAGAGTAAGTTAATAGACAAGACAATAGAGATTTAGCACATATATAAAAATAATTTTTCAGCTGTTATAATTTCACGGTAGTAAATCTTTTATCATATAAATTTGAAGAAATCAACTCATATCATTTTTTAAAAATTAAAAATTAATTATAAAAAAATATAATTTTAAAAAATTTTAGGATACTATTTTCAAATCTTATATATATATATATGTCTTACACATATATAACTCATATATATGTACGTCTTTTACCGACACTCCCACTCTACCTCGGTTACTCTTTCTGTTCATTTCTCTCTTTTACTTTTTATTTTTTATTTTTTTAAAATATGATGTCATTAAACAACTATATATTATATATATTTAAAGATCCCCTCCGTTCCTTTTGACTTTTCTCCAGTACAAAAAAATAAACAAAACAGACAAGAAGTGCTTAACAAAGCATGTGCACAGCTTTAAAGCAACATGATTAGGTACAGTGCTACACACATGTTATCTTAGTCAGCTATGTGATAGACCACATTTAATTTATCCAATATAATTATTTGGCTATGCATTGACTGCTCATTAATTAATCCAATATATACCCCTACAAAACGTAAATTACACATATATCATTGGAAAGTCTGATTCGTACCACTTAAAAGTCAAGTTTATTTATATTGTATTTATACATAGTAGAATTAAGTACATATATTTTCATTTAATAATATACAAGAATTGGGTGAGATGCCATTTATATTATATCTAGTAACATTTAACTTTGCATCTGACCACATAAGGTTTTAACATTATTATTATTATTATTATTTACATATTTTAAGTTATAAACATGTATTAAATAAATTTATATTTTGACATTGCATGTTACTATGTATTTGTTTTATAACTAGAATTTTTTTTTCATTGTGTAAGTTATAACCATGTATTAACTATATTATTTTAACATTGCATATGAGTATATAAGGTGAGAATCTATTTTATAACATGGAATTTTTTTTATTTTTATTTTTGCATTTTTCAAAGTTTTAAGCATTTATTAAATAAATTTTTATTTTAAAATATATAAACACGGTCTAACTAATCAGTTTGATACAATTACTTTACTGTTTGGATATTAAGTGTTTAATCAAAATGTTCTTCACTCCTCACAAATCCTTCTTATAAAAATTAAATTAAATTAAATTAAAAATTCGTTTTAAAAAATTTTTTTTTTTGGTAAATGCATTTTAAGGTGATTTATAAATCTAATGCATCTTTAAAAAGATCTCCAACCAAAACTATTTCAATAACATGAATTAGATTTAAGCAAACAGTGTATCTAAGCCAAAAAGTTCATATAATTGCGCAATTAGTACAATGCATTAAAGTTTAAATAATTATTATACATATATTGTCTACAAACAACCAAACATGAAGAGAAAGAAGAATAGCAGTTTGAGAACCATCAAATACCAAGAATTATAAATTAGAAAACAACACAAAGAAAGAGGTGATAAAAGCCCAACACAAAAACAACAAAACAAATGACATGGCATGTGACCAAAAACATGAGTTCTAATGCTGCCTATAACTTATTCTCAATTGTTTGAATTATCTCTAAGGAATCATGGAATTGAATTACATGCATGCATTACCTTAGAAAACTTGGCATATATTATATAATTTTTTATAAAGACAGGTTAAAGATATGAATATTTTCATCCTCTGTAATTTTTGGTAATTCCCAAATTATTCATGCAGAGACTACACACACACAATGTTTTCTGTAGGAAAACAAAAAATGGTCCATGATGATTATCATGAAAGGGCAGTAGAACTCATGTTTCTAATTAAATAATACAGTGCCAAAGCATGGATATACAACAGCTAATCTCTGAAAACAGATTTTAAGGTTTATATGTCATATAAATAAGTTGATCATGCTAAACAAGCATAAACTGGAAGCTGAGCATATAAACTTACTATGGTTTCTTGAACAGTAGAATTTCCTCTGCAATCGAAGTTGTTTCTCCTATTACTGATACCCAAGTCTCTGAAACCTTTTCGACCATTCCATAAATCATCTCAACCAATGTGAATGCACGCAAAGTACCGTTCTTTGTATCCGAGTGTTCAGTAGAGATTTCTGAACTAGTAGTTGCTTGTTGGTCTACGGATTTAACCCTCGGCACAATGGCTCCGTTCAAGTAAATGGTGTTATCGGAATCAATTACGATCATTTTCCTAAGACCACTTCTGTATGCTAGCTCTTTGTGCATGTGCCCAAACATAACTAATGGGATGGGGAATTGGGTGTTTCTCTTCAAATCCAATATGGCCTGAGCTAGATCTAGATAGAATAATGGTTGATATAAATTTGTATACAATGCAGAAAATTAAGGTATGTGTATAATGAAATTCTTTTCACCTGGATCCCCATGGTCGCCACCTCCATAAACCCAATCTTTTCCGCAAATGTCATTCATCTTTGATCCCAATCCTGGACAGATATTTTTATCTCAGTAAATACATCTGACTTTAAACTAAGTTAAGGCCAAACTCAACAGAAATTGCCTTGTTTCATGGCTGGCTCATAAAAGAGCTAAAAATCAAGTACCAGTCATAGAAGATCTTGATAATTTCAAACTCGACGAATGAGTTTGAGCCAAGCTCAAGATAAACTCAGCTTGATCAAGCTTGGATTCTTGACATAACTAACTAAATGCAACTGTGCAAACCTGTAGGGCCATTATGAGCAAGAAGTACAATGCAATGCCCCTCCGGTGTCCCCAGTGCAGCTTCTACAATCCTTTTTGCGCTACTCTCCATGCAATTGACTCCATATCTAAGTACAAAATATATGAATCAGATAACTGACTCTGCCTGTGTGTGTGTGTGGGCGTGCGCATATAAGTACATGAATCATATTATTTTAATAAACTAAAAAAAGTTGATTCAGTGAAATAGAACATTTAAGATAAAAAAATTTGGAATGTAATCAAATTAAAATAAAATAGAAGTTCTAACTTATTAAAACTCATAAAAATTAATATTAAAAAGGTTAGGACCACAAACGCCAATTTATAAAGATAAACAAATTATGAAGTTTAACAAATGAGAAAAAAGTAAAATAATTAAAAAAAAAAAAGTCTAGATTAAAAAATGGAAGGAATTGCCCCAGATCCAAAGATAACATTAAATTAAAAAATAAAACAAAATCATACATAGACTTAAAACAGAACAATGAGGAGAAAGTCCTAAACCTTGCAGAAAGCAGCCTTGGGCGAAACAATCTTTCACCACCACAAGAAAATGGGCGGCCACCGACAACATTAAGCTTTAGCGCTGGAAAATCCAAATGATTGTAGCCAACATGCTGCTCACCTAAACTGCTCACAGAAAAATTAAATTACTGCATATCTTGCAATAAATGGCGCAACTGGTGGTCAGATGTGCTATCATTTCTGCCAACATAATGATGTTTTTCAACCGTCTATTGATAAGATGCCATAATGATGTTCAGAATAATAATTAAAGTAGTTAGTAGAACCTAAGTGTCTTAGGAGTGAGAAGTAAATCATCAGCCTTGCCTTTTATGATCTTGTTAGTAGAACCTAATAAGTGGCCTAGAAGTTAGAACTGAATTATCAGGCTTGCCTTTATGACCTTGTTTTGGAAAACCAGAACAGGAAACAAATAAGAAAGCGGTGGTCACTAAATTTATTCTTGTGGGATTGGCTAAAAAACAAGAATTAAACAGCTGCTGATTGAACATTAATGAGGCATTGTTCAAATAAGTTACCGGACAGTAAAACATTCAACACCAGAAGTGATTCATGAATCTTGCTTCTTTGATTAATTGTAAGGGTGTGCAGAAGGGGATTAATTCTAATAATCATATTTTGTAGTCTAGGCAAGAGGCAGTAGTTGCATGATCACAATGTTGAAGTCTCGTGTATGAAAATAGAAATGCATAAGAAATAACAGCCACAGGCGTGGAAACTACACATAACAAATACCTTTCATAGGCAATTAACTTTCATGTAGTGCAGTATATCTAAAGTATGTTACACCTCAACCATTTACATGTCATGCTTGTGTCAAATGGGGCAGAACTATGAGCTTCTACATCTTTCAGGCACAAAATAATGGCACTGAAGCATTAAGAGATTAGAATTTATATACACTGATAAAGCAAAGAAAATTTGCAAATTAGTAAGTCTTGAGAATTAGCTTACCATGCGAGCTGAAGCTGAACACGGTCAACTTTCCTATAGGATATGTATTAAAGTAATAAGTCTCAAACCTTGCAAAACTAAAACAGTAAGAAATCCAAGATCCATTATCTGACTGGCATAAAGCTTACTTCTCAGAAAATTGGTAAGTATGCCAGCAATCATGGTTACCCAAAATCGTTGCTTTTGGAAAGCTCGAGCTTTGAAATGCTTTTAACAAGTTCAACATTTTCATTACCAAAATCACCTGAAACTGGTGCTATTCAGTAAACTAAAAAGGCTAGAAAAACTTACCTCAAAAATACAGGCTATGCAGAGGAACAGAAACAGAGCTAGTGGTTCACAAAATGGTGCAATTTTTTTAAGATACCATATGGAAGAACATCAAGTAGTGGAAGAAGGGCATGCCTGTAAACAGCACCAAGTCAGGCTGCATTTTGGGTAAACAATGAGTTAGACTTAGGTGAGCAACCATGGAAATTACAACATAAGAAAGCATCTCTAGAAAGAAGTGATCAAAAATAAAATAGACTATAATTGTATTAAATAAAGCAACTACTTTGGCAGTTTATAATTATTTGGTCTCATAGAAATAATAGTAAAATTAAGTTTCTTTCGAACCACTACAAATTTCCGGAAGTTGGAATAGCAGACCAAAATGCAGTATAAATGTATAAATAGTCTAAAAACCTAGAAAAAGATGAAATAATACCAAACAATTCAATCCATTCATAAATGTAGCACCTTGTAACCAATTCAACGCCCAGTCTCTTAGTTTCTACAGACATGTAACTCCTTAGTTTGCTATATACTTTAGACATTAAAAAAAAAAACCAATCAAGTAGGTAAATAAGTATACAATATCACTATGCTTTATAATGAATATACCAATGAATTAAACCAGAAATTTAAGGGGTAATGGAAATCAGACTTTCAGTTTTTTGTAGAATCAAAAAGCTACAGATTGAATTCTAATTTCTTCATAACCTACAGAACAAACAGGATTGACAATGTTTAAAAACATAAGCCTCAACTGAATGGAAAGATTAGGAGAGGTATGTCACTTGACAAAGAAATAAACACCTCTTGGCCCATTGTAGTTGAACCCTAGAAGGAAGAGTTTAAATACTCATTAAAATTCAAAAATTTATCCACATAAGTATGCACAAACAACAGCAAACATGGAGAATTGTTCAACAGCAGCCATTAAATTTATAAAAACACTCACACATCTAGCAATGACTATCAAAACCCACACACACTCACACATATCTTCAATTCAAACAAGGCATATCACTGCTAAACATAGAACTTGTTCAACAACATCGATTAAAATGATAATAACACACATGACTTTGTTTCATTGCTCAAATAAAATACTCATTCATTCAATTTAGACTACATACAACCATAAAAACAATCAAAGTTATTACCTGAAGAAAGTGAAGAGCTTTTGAATCCTCTTGCAGGTCCCAATCATCATGCTACATGAACAACGAATCCCAAACATCAAACAATGAACAAAAAAAATTACTTAAATCCAAACTCTGTAATACTATATTGCCAAAATTTCTAAATAATCCGAAGTAAGTTAGACAAAATAAGCGCGAAATAACTAATAAAAGCAAAACTCCGATCAATCAAGGACCACCAAAGACGAAACAATTGAACTTTCACAACATAAACACACACACACACACACACACAGAGAGGAGCAACTCACGACGTCTCCGACGACTGCGATGCGGATGGAGGGCGGCATGGAGGAGAAGAGGATAGGGTTTGGAGAGGCGGGGGTGGGCCTGGTGGCGGGTGCGGACAGAGGGGAGGAGAGCAGTAGCGGAGGAGATGGGGCAGTTAATCTCACCGCGCATGAGCGTAGCATCAATGCTCACCCCTCTTTTCCACCAATTGTGGAAACTCGTCCACTAGTCGCATGTTTATGCAATTTTTTTTTATTTTTTTTATTTTTTTTTATTTCACAAATGTGGCCAGTGCTGTATAGGCATGCGTATTAGCTAGTGATGCATTACATACTCAAACTCATAACCAATAGATATAAATTAAAATTCATAATTTAAAATATGTTACTATCAGTATGTTTAGTAAAACTTAAATTTAAGATGTTTTGAAATATCTCACATTAGCATCTTTTGCAATGGATGGATGTCGTTAAGTTATAAATTCTTTGGCATGTTTGTACAGGTTTTACCTAAACAACTCATTTTATATTTTTATAAATATTTATATTAACATGTAATATCTACATAAATTATACTTTCCCATAAAACCATTTCCTTTATTAATACATTAGATCTAGTTAACTGTATGGTCAAGTGAAGCGTTTGTCAATATATGAAAACAGCTTATAAGTTTTTCTTAAAATGATTAAATAATTTAGTAGAATGACGAATCAAAGTTAAACTTATAAATAACAACAGCGAGTTCTGTTGAAATACAATGCCGTTGTGGACCTTGTGGCCATAAATTAACTTTTTGCATACTTCCATTTATCATATGAAAGTATACAAGTCCATTGGTAGAACACAACACTAGATAAAAAAAAAATAATAAAATTAAGATGCACATTTCTATCTACATAAGCTGAAGAATGTGAAGACTTTTATGCAGCCCATAAATTCCAGTAATGCTGTTTAGAACACATGAGTAAACAGAAATCCGGAAGTGACAGCCAGAAACACTTGTATTAAAAGCATGAAAACCATAAAAGAACAGACAAAAAATGATTCCGGATAAGGGAATCATGGTCCCTGAACAATAGAAGACTGTGCTATGGTAAAGGCTTGAAAGAAGAATTCCACTAGGATTATAAGAGAAAGAAGAAAACAAAAATTACATTTTTTATAAATTATTGAACTAATTATATACATCAAAGTGGGTTTTCCCTTTTAATTCATCTACTAATTATGTACAAATTTAAGTCAAGAACGTATCACATGCTTTCATTATTTCTATTTCCACACCTTAACAGCACCATCTCTGCTACTTGATATCAGAAGTCTTTGATTTAACTTGACAGTAGCTAAGGAGAGAATAGAGTCCCGGTGGCAACCAGCGGAATCAGTAGCAGCCGTGGCAAGGAGAGCCTTTTGAGTCAACTTGTTCAATGGAACTCGCCTGTTCTTCTCCTGCCAAACAGAGATGAAGAGATCATTAGTTCTTTAGATGAAAATCATCCACTGTTATCAGGATGATGAGTTTCCTCTTTAGATGAAATGCCACCACTTTTACTGGTGAAGCGCTCAATTGAATCATAATCCATTGAAATAAAACATATCATGCTCAAACACACACTTCCAGAAATTTGAAATTAAATACTCCATAGTCCAAGCCATTTTTCCAGATTATTCATAAAAGGTATCAAATGTGAATCAGAGAATTACTTGCATAACCTGCACTCCAAAACTAGAGCTCACATCATAATAATCTTCGTTTGGGACGCCTTTTGTAGATGGCCCACAAACAGTGAAACTTCTTGCAGGACTGCAAGACAATGAACTGTGAGTTGAAGAACAATTTTAGAAAATTATCAGCAGGAGAAAGCTTAATAGAATGAAAACCTGGCATTATCCCAATATCTTATCTTCAAGTCAGTCCCCCCAGTCAATAAGTCTCCGCCTGGCAGCGGAAGCATGGACCTTATTCCAGGATGCCGGGAAGAAGGGTCATTCAACTCATCAATTCTGTATTTCGCACCAGAATTCCGCTTTGTGTCTTGCTTAGAACTTGACTTGCTAGATGGTCTTGCTGATGCCCTAGGGATATGGGAAAATTCAGTATCACTCTCACTGCTTGCTACTTTAAGTACCTGCCAACATTATAGGAAAAAGGTTCCATCACTAGTACAGAAGGCATTTCACAATAATTTTCCAAAGAATTTGAAGAATCAGAACTTCCAAACTGAGCAAGCAAGATAAGCATATAAACTACTGGTTTTCAAATATCAGAATAATAAGGCTGCTATAACATGTATCACAGATAAAAACGCATTCCCCTTGACATGTCCACCCACCATGTCAACTAATGAAATTATCTGATGTCAAATTTCATTCACAAATATTCTAGCTTCATCCTGAAAAAGATTTTTCAAATTTTGAAGTTCTCGTTTGTAACCATTTTTATGAAGCCATAATATCAATGTAATAAGCATAAAAGAAACAGGAAGAAAATCATTATGAGAGGTATACACGAGAGATGTCAATTTATAACACTTAATGCTTAGAACTTAAACAATGTAATACCCTTGTGGTTCTAGTTCTACTGCATTCAATTGCTTACGGGTATATGTCATATTTCAAGTAGAAACATATCATTCAACTACTTTCCAGAAGTGATGCATCATTAAGATGCAGTTATCCTACGGTGCAATGACATGTATGAGAAATCACATCGTCATTAATGTTTTCAGCAAATGAGAAATGGAATTGTCATCTAACTAGTTTCCACTGAACTTGATATATAAATGGCAAAACACTCGCAAAGTTTAGAGTACCTGGTGACAGCTTCCATTCTCAGCATTCCAAAGGGAAACTTCATTACACCCAGCAGCAACATAAACCAATGGTCTTGTCATTGCAGAACCAGAGCTTGTGGGTGCGGTGAGTAAACATGTTCTCTCCACTGGGCATACCACAGGATAATGCCAAGTATTAACAGGCAGAAGAAACCTCATATCCCACAATGTAAGCACACCCCTAGATGACCCAGAGACAAACCAATTTCCACATTGACCCATTACAAGAGAAGAGACATACCCCTCCTCTGGAGGGATTCTGAATATCCATGTTTCCCCATCTGCACGGGTATCCCATAGATGGATTCCACATCTTAGTGTGCTGTAAAGTATTGTTTGACCAACAGAGCTATCAGCAGCAGAGCAGTTCAAGAGACTAAGTATAGCACCCTCTCCAACATCTTTCCTCTTGATATCAGCAATACCAGAGTATCTCTCAGCCACACCGCCCAACCCTCTGGATATGCAATCAACAGAAAACAAGTGTATCTTCCCATCAGAAGAACCAGCAGCCACTTGGGTAGTACCGCCAAGCATTGTAGTGCATAAAGCTCTACTCCCATCCAAAGAATAAGTTAACCTAGACCGAAAGGATATGTCCTTCTCCAACTTTCTAGTATCCCACACTTTAACAGTGGAGTCATGTGAGGCAGTCACAAAGAAGCTATGATCATTTGATACTGCTATGTCATTCACAGCAGAACGATGTTCTTGCATATGCGCTACTAAAACTCCACGAGGCCTCCATCCAATGTCTGGAGCTGATGATGATCCCCTGCCAAAGGATGAGAATCCACTTGCATCAGATTGTGCTCCATCATCTCCAGCAATAGACGTGCTCCCTTTTAAAGTATCAGAAATGGTGGCATCTTGAAACCTACTGGTGATATAACTAGATTGGCCATTATCTTTGCCAGCATTATCATGTGAAGCTTTGAATACCTTGGAACTACTACTTATATTGTAAAAAGAACCAGAAATCAGCTTAGGTGGAACCGAACTAGACATAGTCAATGACTTACTAACAGGATCCAACCAGCGCATGGATGATGCACCTCCTAAGGGATTCCCATACAATAAGGAATCAAATCCAGAAGGAACTGCTCCTGTGGTCTGTTTATCTGCAAAAACAGAGTATAGAGGAATTCCTTCAGATGGTCCATCACACAGAAAACTGTCTCCCCCGCTAACATGTGGATTAACAAAACCAGAAAACTGCAACTTCTCAGAGCAGTGAGTATCCCTTCCATCTAATGGACCAGCATTTTGGACAGAGCTTCCAGTCTTCAATTTAGCAGGTTCCTCAGTGCTAAGTATAGATGTTTTCTGCATAGCAGCATAGCTGTCATTCTGTCCACTGGAGTCCTTCCCACTAGAACTTTTCACCTGATTTGAATCTCCTGCTGTCTTATTTGTTTCATTATTTTCCCACTGATTTGTATATGCAGCTGAGTTGTACCATATCTTTCTCTGCCTCTCCAGCATATCAGAATTCCTAGCATTATCAAGGGCTTGATAAAACATCAGTTTGGAGACAGGAGGCTTAAGGCATGAAAGAAGAGATGCCCTCAGAAGACAAAGATGCTGGTTCTCTTTGAAGAATAGGGCGTAAAACTTGAGATAGGTAAACATAAGTATCTACTGGTCCTAAACTCTCGCTACTTGCAGCAATGAAGGTGACGGCAGAGCGTCTGACCCACTGGATTGGATAACATAACAAGGGAAACCCACGGTCAATCATATCCAGAAGTATCCTTTTTCTCAAGTAACCACTTCTGCAGAGCATGGTCAAACATTCTAATGCATTGACAATGACAGCCTCCATCGAGTCACTCAGAGCTTGCTCAATATATAGGCAAGAGATACTCCTCAACACTTCGTTGACCCACAAAGTAGCAGACAAAGATTATTTGCCCATAAAAAACAGTCCTTAGCTGCTCATCTCGGTCATTAAGGAAAGCTGGAAGGATAGGCAACAAAAAATCATTGCTTTGCCTCTGACCAAAGAAGAAACATAAATGACCAATATCTTGCAGGAGGGCTCTCCTTATTGTTGGAGTTTGCTTAGAGCCCATTACAAGTTCTTGAACAACGTCAGCTATTGCTCTCCTTAACTGGGAAAGTTGGGTATCAAAATCTTTGTTCACATGTGATTCTGCAGTAGGAGACTGAGACTTTTGAAGCGACTTATCCCTAAAACCTGCCTCGTTGGACTTTTTGGACTGAAGCAACAACCTGTAAGCAGTAAATGCAATTTTGAATATGTTACTCGCATAACAGATCCTTACACTTTCTTCTGGATCTTCTGGAAGCATAGAAAGCATTGGAAGGATATATTCTGGAAATATCTTTGCATCACTCGGAGGAAACTCTTGGACTAGGGGCAAAATATCACACAATGTCTCCAAAGCAGCACAACGCACAATTGCAGCTGGATCTGATAGCATTGCAATAACATAGGGAAGCACATGTTGTAAGCGATCTTCGTCATCAATGTACAAAGAAGAAGATTTCAATAGCAGTACACCCACCCTTCTCAACTGTGGCTGCTTAACACTTCGAATACATGAGCACAACAGAGATGCAATTAGAACCATGCCTTCACAACTTAACTGGCTCTCCTCCCTTGGTAAAACAGGAATGTTGTAAGTATCTGATTGGATATCATACCCAGAGATCAAAGCGATTAGGTTGCTCTTGAGAATCCTCTCCAAAGATAAAGCTTCATCTTTATTTTGTTTTGAATTTTGAATTAGTTCATTTGAAGGCAGCTGTTTATAGTGCTTAGCATGGAGGGCATATCTAGCAGGATCAGAACCAGAGTGATGCAAGAAGGCATTTGAGGCACCCTCCACCATGGCCTTAGAATGTGAGTTTTTATTCCTTTGCTGTACCTCCTTCAGAAGAGAATTAAGATCAGAAACAAGCTGAAAATGGCCACCAATTAACCCATTTGCAAGATTTTCTCCATCCTTCAAAGAATGCTTCATCAAAGTCATGTTTTGTCTCCCAGGTTCCATATGATGCGAAAGATCATTTCTTCCAAGACTGGAATCTGGGAATAACTCAGCAGAAGCATCAAGCGTTGACCTATCACTGATCATTTGCTTATGTATCTCTTGGAAAGCCCTTTGTATCACTTCAACCTGCACAGTGAAACAGAGCTTACAATGAGCATGTATATCTAATTAGCCACTGAAATAAAACTAAGAAAACTCTCACCCTTTTATCAGAGTCGAGAGGAACCAAGCAGGAAAAGACGCTATGAAGACATGGTGAGAAGTAGCTGGGGAACACATCACTTGCAAAAGTCTGCAAGTAGCTTTCACATGAAAGCCTGGACTCTGGGTCCAACTGAATCATATGAAGAATCATTCTCCGGATGCCAGCATCCTGGATCTGCAAGTGGGAAAAAACAGAATTTAAAGTCATGTTAAGGTAATTACAAGAAGTACGCACTTAAGAAAATTTTCAAAGTTGGGCTCAATAGCTACATGACCTGATGCGCTCAAAGTTACCAACTCAAAACATAAATCTATATAAATGTTCCAATTAGTCCACTGGAAAAATTTGTTCACAAATGGAAGTTTGGACAGAGTATCAAATAAATCCAGAAATACTTATAAAAATTTGTTAACTAAAATAATCAAGACCATTAATTGGGAAACATAGTAATGTGTATGCACCTAAGTCAACATTTTGTGCCATTGATTTAAGTATTTGATGGACTGTGCAAATTCAATTAAGTATTCATTTGTCTTTCAATGCATATCTTGCACATATTTCCAATGGACCACTCTTTTTGTTCAAAACCATGGTATATAGTTGAAAAAAAATTAAATATTTAGAACTAAATGAAGAGATAAAAATTTTGCATTTCTTTCAGGACAACAAACTGAGGGCGTATCAATAAAATTGAGAGAGCAGTACTCAATCTTCAAATGTTTCTTTCTAGTGTATAAATTTAGCGACTCTTAGTCAACTAAAGCCAGGTCAAACAGGACACAACAAATCCAAATAAATGCATTAATCATGAGATATAGAGCACAGACCCCCAATTTACTTTGAACCTTTTCGAATGGAAAGGCAGACATTTTGCATATAAGTTCAATGGGGAAGATGATTATCTCTATTGGAATTTTAATATTGGAACTTGTACCTCCCCCATAAACAACATCATATCCTTGAAAACTAAGAGGCTTCTTTTTCAACCAAAGTTCCTTTCTTTCTATCTTTTTCTTTTTTGTACTGCTTCAAGTGCCGAAAAATCTTAAATTCTTCAAGGTAGGGGATCTTAAATTAACAAAGTGATGAATGTTTGTAACCAACAAAAAAAAAAAAGAACACAAAAGACATTTATGAGAAAGACAGAATCAGTGAAATGTTAAAAACTCACCTTTTCAAGGCTTTGCATAGGATCATACTGTCCCCGACGGTAAGCAAGTAACTGAGACAACTCAAACAAAGGTTGCCCTCCAAGGAAAAGCTCAGCAATAACACACCTGGAAAACAAAGAGATAATGGCAGTATAAGCTTGATGTTACAACATATTACCAAAGAATGATCGTGATGACCAAGTATCCCAAATAATTTTACTTTAATTTCTGCAATCAGAAGATTGAGCTAAGCTTAGATGTATATCTATAGTCAAATGTAGAATAAAATCCTCTCTATACTCAGAAGTCACAACTTAATTTATAGTTCCTTTTTGCTAGTGCTACTTGCAATAGTAAGTAAACATGTCCAAAGACAAATCAAACCAAGCCAATACCCATCAAGCACTTCATGATAATGTGTTGCAAGCACTTATCCTCGTAATAATTACTTCAAATTCATACTAGAAAAACATTTCAGCAATAAAAATACAAAGAAACCAGCCTTATACCATGTTTAACACAAAAGCACTTCTTTCTGAGTTGACACACTAATAAGTTTGGGCTACACATCACCTAAATTTTGAACATTTTATGTAGAAGATTTTCTCATAATGTCTACAACATATCAATCAAAAGGGAAAAACACATATGAAGCTTTAGAGTAATTGATTTTCATAGTAACTTCAATAAAGTAATAATACATACACAGAGACAAAATCTAGCATAAAGGTACACTACGGATGATGGAATAATACAAAATATTATCTTGTTGCTATGTTCCAATTTAGTATGTCTCCAGAAAGAAAAGTGTGAGTTACTTTATTTAGGAATATGGAATAAAAAATCATGCCACTGGTTAAGCCAGAGAGCTCTTTCTCCAATGAGTTTGACAGATTATAATCAGTCAATATTCCACGCAGTCTTTGTTTATAAAATAAAGCATACCCAAGAGAGAAGATGTCCATTGATGGCTTTAAAGTTGCATCAGATGGAATTTGTGTCTCAACACCACCATGCTCATAAAATCTCTGAAAGATTTAAAAAGTTATATAGATTTGTCATAAACTAAGATCATGAAAGGAGGGAATTAGTAACTGAACATGCAACAGGAAATAATCACTATTTATTAACAAGCAATGTGCTTCAAACCAACTCTGCGCCCACATCTCAACTGCTTATCAACCATGAAGTATTATGTCCACAACGACCATGCATTATTAGGCCTAGCATGCATTTTCAAACGGACCAAAATTAGCTCATTCATACCATCCTTTCAGGATAGTAATTGTAGTACATTAAATTTCATTACAACATTTAATGCATTAGAAAACTAAACAAAAGGGTGCAAAATGACCTTTTAAATTTTGACACTACTTTATATGAGATGCTATAAACCCCAATATGCCAAGTTTCAAGAGTAAAAAGGAAAAAATAATAATAAATAAACAAATCAATAAAGTAGCTATTAAGAAAAACCAGAGCAAACCTCTGGGGCAAGATAGCATCGCCTCCTACCACCAGTGTCAAAGAAGAATGAGAAATCGGAAGGATCATCATCTGGGATATAAGTTGGCTTGAATGAAGCAAAGTCTGCTAGGTACAGCCAATTCCAAGAGGTCACAAGAACATTTTCGCATTTGATGTCACCTGAGAAGAGCCCACATTTCACATTACTAAGAAACATATCTTGAAACAAAGAATTCATTGGCCTCCAAAAAACACTCCCTCACCATGGCAAACACCATTCTCATGGCTATGCTTCACTGCACAAAGTAACTGCACAACCAAATGAACTAAGTCCACAACCATATTAAGCGAACAAAAACAGAAATGCATACGTGAGAAAACCAAGAAAAGTTAGGGAAATTGTTTTGTAAATCTTCTAATTTGAGTTAAAACATAGCAAAAAAATTGCACTTGTAAGCCCAACCTCAAACTTGATCCCGCAAAGTACCTAAAGAACCTAAATTGTTTCATAACCTAATCCTCGATTCTACTTGGTTCATAACCTCAAACTTAATCCTCGATTCTACTTGGTTCATAACCTAAATTGTTTTCAAGAAATTGGAATCAATACCTGAAACGCAAGCCATTTTTTCTCAATGAGACTCAGCTTGGGGAGCATGCTTAGCCGATCATGAAGGTTGCTGAAGAAGTACTGCCTCAAAAGATAGGCAGCCTTATCCGTCTCCAGCCAAAACTAGATTCAAATCACAGGATTAGAACCCTAAAAACCCTAAACCCTCTCAATTTCATTCAAACAGCACAAAAGGCAACAACTTGGGGCTCACTTGGAAAGGCCAAACATGGGGATGATCTCCTTTGCGGAATATTTCCCTAATCTCCAAAAGCTTCCTCTCATGCTCCTGAAATCAATACCCCAAAACATCAAAACTAGGGTTTTCAAACCAAAAGAACAAAATCAACAAGAAAAGCGAATCTTCAACCAAGAACCTTGAGGTCAAGGGGATCGCCACGCTTGAAGTAAACCTTGACGAGGAGGAGACCCTCGTCGTGTTTGCAAAGGATGGACTTGAAGAAACGGCCGCTTCCCAGAACCTCGATGAGCACAAGATTGTACGACGAAGGCAATTCATGGAGATAGTACTCCGACGCCGACATCTGCGTCGTCCGCGCGATCTTGTTCCCCATCGTTCCGTCCTCCCCGGAGCCTAATCCTCTTCTGGTTCTCCGATGGCGTTCCTTCTCGTGCTCCAATGGCCAAGGGCATCGGAGGTTGGCGAAGAGGAGAAGGTATCCCCTTTTTCGAGCTCGAAGTGCTAATTGCTCATTTTATTTATTTATTTATTTATTTATTTATTTAATTATTTATAATACATACAATATGTTATATGTTTGCGAAAAAACCCCTGAATTCTTCGTATTAAAACCATCTTTCAATACTCCGCGCAAATATTGGATCCGGAAAGCAATTTTCGAACACACCCTTGGTTATATTGAAAATTCAGTGATAATGAAAACTTTGATGCTGTTTGATATTAACTTTTGTATTTAAATTCTTGTATTATTGAAAATAAATCAATTAGTGTATCATATCAATCGAAGAAGAATTAAGAGAATTAATAACTGTGGGCTCACAGGAATTCTATTTTCTTTTTAGAAATAAAAATAATCAGATTTTAGGTTATACAACAAAAGGGTAAATAAAATTATTTGTTTATTTGTATCAAAATATATTTTTTTAAATGAATATGTCCATATATTATCATGTTTCATGAATCTTGGATTTTTGGATATATATATATATTAGCCTCCTAGAAATTGCCTGTATGACCGAAGAGCTCACATGGCTAGTGTCGACCCTTACAGCTTACTCCTCCTAGAGAGATCATTGCTCTCTAAAATGTGCTCTCAAACTATTTTTTATGTCATATATTTATTTCATGATTGGTGGACTTTTATCTCAGTTTTTCCGTTATTATACTATGTTGTATTTTATTTTGTTGTGTTTGTTGTGCTCTACTATTTGTATCATCTTGTTGTACCTATTGACTTACATTTTATCTAAAATAATGTATTTACTTATGAAAATATATATGAAATACCCCTCAATTTTTTATATATATGCATATATGTATGTGTGTGGTTTACTCCAAATCTTTATCTTCATATTTTCTTGTTTTTCACCCAGATAAACACACGCAAATATATATTAATTATCTGCAATTATCCATAAATTTTAAGTATGTATTCTCCGAATTCTGCATACTCAATAGACAGACTCTTAATTAAAATAATTGACTTCAGATCAAGATGTCTATATTTATTGAAATAAGTAGTTAAGTCCTTTATTATATAAGTATAATTTTATCAATGGAGGTCTATTTATCAACAGATATATGTTTTGTTATCGATCCAAGGTGTCCTTGCCATCTCTAATCAAAGTGTAGGATTTTTTTATGAGATTGGAAATCAAAACATTTCCCCTGCAAACTTTAAAAAAAAAAGGAAAAGAAAAGAAAAACCAAGGCCTTTTTCAAATAGAGAAATTTACATTATTGTATTGATATCAAGCTCATACAATCACAACACAATCAGTTCAATGTTCATTATACAAAGATTAAACAAATACACTGCATATAAACATAAGTATTGTTTTTATTGAAGGATTGAGAAGTGAAGCTTTAGATACAATTTCCCAATAGAATTCCCAAAAGCTTACCTTTGGCATCATCATCAGAACTCCTCCCATGCAACCCAAGCTGTCAGCGTCTAAACATTTTCAGTTAACAATAATTTTGAAGTCATTACGTATAGATTTAAATTTGTTTAGGGAAAATAACAAAATAGAGTTCAAGTTCAATGTGAAGTAATAATGCGTGTATTACAAATTTCCAAGTGTTATTATATGTTATTTAAACTAATGTGTTTCCTCTAATTGATAATGTTTTGGTATATATATGAAAGGGGCCATCTTTTTTGATTGAATATTTTCTGTCTCTGCGTAAGATATTTTATTTATTTTGTTTCTTTTAAATTTCTTTAAAATTCAATGATTTAGTATGATAGAAAAATGCACATTTAAAAAAATAAAAAAAACACACACACACACACACAGATTACCTGCTTCTGAAATGCTCCACTTAATGTCATCTTGGCCAAGTGCCCAAAAGAAGTAGCCACCCAACCCCAACTCCTTTGCAAACACAACTTTCACCGACACCGATTTCTCATTATCATATCTATTAAAATTTTAAACATAAATAAAGTCAAAAACACTAATATATCAGAATAAATTCAATGGTATATTAATATAAATCTCAGTGAAACATTAACATCAAAACTACCCTTAATCAATGAATTTGATCATGAACATAAAGTTCATTTCCAATCCACAAACAAAAACAGTTTTCACGTAAAAACTTTTATTATTATTTTTTTAAATATTGATACTAATAAAAATCAATTATACTTATATATATATATATATTGAAGAAAGTGGATGATCCTAATTTATTGTAAACAGATAATACAAAGAAACAAACAAAAAAATGAAACCAACACAAATAATAAAAACTAGAATAAGTGAATAACACAATAACAAAATAAGATTGCGGAATCAATCACAGGGTTGAAATACTCAAAAACTAAATAGAGACAAAAAAATAAAAATAAAATAAAATAAAAACCAAGAGAAATACGTAGGAGAGTCGGCATTGTCCACCATATATATATATATATATATATATATATATGTTAGCAAGGTTGACTCCTCTGCTATAATTAAATAAAAATTTAATTAGTAATAATGAATAAATAAACACATTACCCTATCCAATCCAAACATGCAAAAGAATAAGCAGCCACCCTCTCTACATCATAAACCACAGTAGCAATCCTCTCCCTGTTAAACATCTCAATGGACGCCACCACCATCACTCCTTGCACCCCAGGCCCAACACCATTCGCCGGAGCACCGATCCCATGCTCCGACTCATTCACCAACGTCCAAGTCCTCCCGTACAACGGCAACCCCATCACCACCTTCTTCTCCGGCATACCCTCATTGATCCAACTCATAATTCCATAACTTGTACTCACATTACTCTTCGGATCATAAAGCTCTGCATGAGCTCCGGTTTGCCACTTTTCCCATCCACCATGATAATCAAAACACATTGCATTTATCCAGTCAAGATTCTCAGCCATTGATCTCACCGGATACATCGCCGGCGGTGAAACAATCATGACTTTTGGTGCATAGTACACAGCGGAGGTAAGCAAAAGAGGTGGCTTGCCGGAGATTAAAGCTTCTTCATTAACTGCAACTCTCAATTCTTTGTAGAGATCTCCGAGCAGTGACATATCGGCGTCGGTGATCGGAAACTCCCAGTCTAAGTCTAGTCCATCAAGGTTGTATGATCTAGAGATGGATATAGATGAGGTTATGAATGTGGTTTTGGTTGTTGAGTTGTTGATGAGGTTGGAGAAGGTGGTGGTGTTGCTCGCACCGCCGCCGATGGAGAGCAGGGCTTTCAAGGGAGGGTAGTGAGAGTGGACAGTGGAGGTGAAGATGGGGAGCCATTGTTGGTCATATGGAGTGATTGCCAACTCAAAGGTGGTAGCGTTTAGTTGAACAAAGGCATAGTATATGTGAGTGAATAAGGAGAAGTTTATTGAAGATGGAGGTAAGGCTTGGGAGGTCCATGATGGCCAGTATGCGGCTTTGATCGCCGGAGCAGGAGCCGGAGATGGAGGAGATGGTTGTTGGTATTGAGAGTTTGCATGGGAGTAGAGGAAGAAGAGGAGAAGAAGAAGTGGTTTACAGTGTTTCATTATTGTGATTAATTGGTGATTTGGGTTTTGTGTTTTTGAAGGGAAGTGAGGACGGAGGAGTTGAGACGAGTTTTGGCTTCTTGTATAGGACGGCCATTGTATTGTTAATTAATTAATTAATTAATTAAACAAAGAGGACAACAATGAAGGAGAGAAGAACCAAGGTTTATGTACTTGGTATTTTCTGTTTTCTATTTTTTTTCTAATAAATTTATGATTTATTCAATTTATTTAAAAAAAAAAACACCAAGGTGAGGTGGTTTTCTTTAGCGAATATGTGTGAGAATTAATTAAGGACTAAAGTTAACTACAATGTTGATGATGCATATTTTGCATGCATGGGGTGGGGTGAGTGATTTCTTAATTAGCAAGTGTTTTTTAATTGGACCAATGATCAGGGACCTTAACCTATTATGTTTTTATACTTCATCTCATGTTTAAATATTTTTTTTTTTTTTTACAAATGCGCATCCAACGTTGCGTGGATTGTTGGAAAATTTAACATTCTAAAAATCGAACATTTGATAATGTGTTTCATTTCATGGCACTATGCTATGAGTTTAACTTGTTTGATTTAAGAACTAGGTAAGTATTTGGTTCTCGCCTTGATAGACGAGGCGAGAACCAAGAACTTATCTAGTTTGGGAACTAAGAAACTTGAGCTCCCATACCACCATGGCAATATGAGAATTGAGTTATAAATTCACTTGTCAAGTTAGAACTATGTAATACTTTTGTGCAAAGAGTCGATTCCACCACTATACACAATGAATTTTTACTTACAATGTGGAGATTTACCACTAATCTTTATTTATTCTGCCCTCGTGGCTGATTGGTTGTACTAAACTATATATTTGTCTTATAATAAAAAATTATGCGCACTATATTTAATTTTAAAAATATTTATTTATAAAATAGAATTATCAATCGCTGTCCAAGAGTTTCATATAAATTGTTAAAAAGTGAGGGGGCTAAAAGTAATTTTAATTTTGTAGGGTGTGAAATATAAATCCCGTCATTTTATACACTTGCTATCGATTTCGTTCTTGTTGCCCAAGGCTTTCCCTTTCCGAGCGCGAGTCCCATCTTGTTCTTCTCCAATGGCGTCTTCCGCTGCAATGGATGATTTCGAGGACGATCAGATCGCTCCCATGTCCACCGAAGACATCATCCGAGCCTCTCGGCTTCTCGACACTGAGATCCGGATCCTCAAGGTGAAACCCTAATCGCCGTCTTAACTTTTCTAGGGTTTCTTTGATTTTGGTCCTTTTCTTTTTTCTGATCGAGATCGTGGACATCTTTGGCAGGAGGATTTGCAGCGGGCTAATCTTGATTTGGACTCTTACAAAGAGAAGATCAAGGAAAATCAGGAGAAGATCAAGCTCAACAAGCAGTTGCCTTACCTCGTCGGGAACATCGTCGAGGTAATGGGAATTTTTTACGCCATTTGGAGGTTATGGATGGATTGGTTTGATGCTCGGAGATTCACATGTTTTATGCATGTCTGGGATGTGGATTTTTAGGATTTGAGTATATAAATCGGTTACATGTGGATATATTTGTAGTTACAAGTTCAGTAGTTAGTATTTTATCTTCAAAATTACTGCTTTCATCATGTTTGCCTATTGGCCAAGTATCAGAATACAATGTACATAAGCAAAACTTTAAGGCATTGTATATACTTGAATGATTTTAATTTTTTGACAGCAAATTAGGACAAAATGGCTAAATGAAATTCGAACATCATTCACTCATTGCCTTAGGGAGAAGTTGGTACTCTTTTCAGATCCTGACAATATTCTAGCCCATATGTGCTTGGTGCTAGAATTTTGCAGCTGCCATATTTTTCTTAAAGATGGGTAACAGTTAATAGACTTGTTGTAGAGAACACTTCAACTAGTTCTATACAGGGTTTTGCCATGGTTTATAAACTATGGGTTAACCCGTTTGCTTGGATCACAGTAGAACTTTTGAATTCTACTTCTTGAAATATGTCATTCCTTGCCTTGTGGTAGGAAATTAAATGCTGAATCATGGAGAAATTTTGTATTTTGGTGTTGATTGCATTTCCATGTTTGTCTTCTTTGTGATGCATCTTGTTTCCCACTTAACTGTTTTATTCTTGTCTTTTTACTTTATTTAGATTTTGGAAATGAATCCTGAAGAGGAAGCTGAGGAAGATGGTGCTAACATTGATCTAGATTCTCAGAGAAAGGGAAAGTGTGTCGTCTTAAAAACTTCAACACGCCAAGTAAGCTATAGTTTTTCTCTGCCATCTGTTTGTTTGTCTGCCTGGAAAGGTACATTTGTGAAAGTTCAATTATTTATTATTAACAATTTAATATCCTAATTAACTAAAATGCTTCATCCATGTATTTTAATAGCATATTATGGCAGCAAAAGTTAATGGCACTTTGGACCATCATCATTTTTGGTGTATCATTTGTATTTCGCTTTCCTTATGATTTTATTTGGTAGCTGGAGATTTGTTTGGTGTTTTGTATTTAAAGGAATCTAATTCTGCGAGCAAGTTTTAATAAAACTTGGCCTTAGTGCCTTAATTCATCTTTGGAGGTGATTAATGTGTGCTTGAATTTCTTATAGGCTTATAAAACTTATTATTATTGATCTAGGTTATTTGCAAGGGACTTTGAATGCAATTAATGCAATTATCCCGGCAGTCTTTTCCTGCATGGAGTTTTAAACTATTTCGAAGTTTAATCAGTGCATAGCTTCCATTCATCTTAATGTTCTGTATTTATCTTGATTGCCCAAGTATTATACAAATCCATCAATTCCTATTTATCTAATCTATATATGTGTATATATATTGACAAATCTATTTTTTGTCTTCTGATCACAGACAATCTTCCTTCCTGTTGTTGGCTTAGTTGATCCTGACACCCTAAAACCTGGAGATTTGGTTGGGGTAAACAAGGATAGTTACTTGATATTAGACACTCTTCCATCAGAATATGACTCGCGAGTGAAGGCAATGGAAGTTGATGAGAAACCTACTGAAGATTACAATGATATTGGTGGCCTTGAGAAGCAGGTAAATTCCTACATACATGACATGGGAGAGTTGAACTCTGGCTCCAGTTTGTCATATTGTAAATTTATTGACATGGTGCTTGGTATCTCTAGGTTTTTTTTTTCTTTCCATTTGGCAGAGTTTGAAGTAATATAAGATTTGCAATTTGTCTTTCTTTCATGCTATCTACCATACCATCATAACTTTTTTGTCGTTGACATTGATACCATGGCCTCTATTTAGTGTACATTATTTCTTCCAACATCATATAGTATAACCACTTCTTGTGATAATTATGATGCATTTCATTTTATATATTCAATAATTCTTTATTCACTTATTTATTTTTGGGTAATTTTCTCATTTCTGAACATTTGGTAGATCCAAGAACTTGTTGAGGCCATAGTGTTGCCAATGACCCATAAAGATAGGTTCCAGAAGCTAGGAATTCGTCCGCCCAAAGGTGTTCTTTTATATGGGCCTCCTGGAACAGGAAAGACATTGATGGCTCGTGCCTGTGCAGCACAGACAAATGCTACTTTTCTGAAGCTCGCTGGGCCGCAACTTGTTCAGGTTAGCCTGGATTTCATCGATTATATAGATCTGAATAAGCTCTTGATTGCTTGTAAACTTTTCTTTGCACCAAATAAATGTTGGTGTCATGTTTTTTTATCACTTGTATAACATGCATGCAGATAGGAAGCTGGGAGTTGAATTCTTTGTGAATCTGTGTTGTTTAAATATTCATGTTCTAGGTCACATCCACTGTTACTGCAAGGTGGATCAAACACAATGATATGAATATAGATATTGCTTAAATGAGTTAAGTGAGCTTAGAAGAAATTCTAATTATGGATCAAGCATTACATCTGTACAATCTCATTATTTTATTCTCCTTATGCCGTGAGATGTGTGTTGTGTGCCTTCCAACAAAGCTAACTATTCTTCCATCTTTACTATTTGTCTCAGGCCTTTAAGTTACATGCGGTTACTTAAAGTTCTTTTATTAATAAATATAATGTGCAAAGACTTAATTAGTCTTCAAGGCATGCAGAGCTTGTTTCTTTTTTTTTAAGATTATGACAGTATGACAAACGTGATAATGCTTTTTGTTGGAGCATTGAACCGTTGTCTCAGTGAAAACATTTGTAAGAGTAATCCACTAATGATTTCTGTGGTGCCAGATGTTCATTGGTGATGGTGCAAAACTTGTTCGTGATGCCTTCCAGCTTGCAAAGGAAAAATCTCCATGCATTATTTTCATTGATGAGATTGATGCCATTGGGACAAAGCGATTTGATAGGTATGCTAAAAAAATACCTCATGTTATTGGCTTACAGTCTCCAGCACATTTAATGGTTATCTTACATGGTCTTTCATGTGAAAGGCTCCATGCTAGTGGTAGATGTGATTTCATATTTAATGCATCTGACTGATGTATATGCAACTTGAAACCGTGGATATTATTTTTTAACACCATATCGGTTTTCCCCCCTCAATTTTCATATCAAGGAAGGTGAAACAGGTATTCTCCTGAATTTGGCTTCTCTAGCTTCCAACTTTCAGATCAGCTGTATGAGCATCTGAATAGCCTTTTGCTGTTGGAATAACACCTTTATCTCAAGTCTAAACCGCAGCTGATCAAATACCTCATTTTTTGCTCGAGACAAAGACAAAATGTACTTGCAGTTACAGTTTGGAGACATAATTGCCACACTGCTAGAATCCACTTTGGACTTTAATACTATTACTTAAGCAACTTAATATCAGATTTACTTTAACATGTTGCATAGTAATTACTGGAATTGTTTGAGTTGAAATTTAAAACCTTACAGATTAGGATAATATACCCTGTAGCAAGCCACATGACCACTTGTAAGTTTACTGTTCATCAAGTATTAGCCAACATTGTTGCTGTTATATTTTACAAATTGGGTAACTGCTTTTCATGATGTATTTCAGTGAAGTGAGTGGAGATAGAGAAGTGCAGCGAACAATGTTGGAGTTGCTGAATCAACTTGATGGTTTTAGTAGTGATGAGCGGATAAAGGTCTGCAATCTTATTCCTTATTGAACCTGGGCTCTAGGTTTGATGTTTATGACCAGTATATAGTTTCATTCTTCAATATTCACTGAGTTGGTCCAGTTTTAATTTTTCAAAACAATTATACGTTTTGTGCTTAGTAAATAGGAAATAGCGCTACTTGCATTTGCAGTACTGATCTGTAGAAGGATCCTACATAGTAAAAGTAACAGGGGCCTTCACTGCAAATACTAGCTTGGCTCATTATTGTCATGATAACGGCGGACTTCTTCACATCCATTGTGCAGTGCATGCAGTTATTGATTGACAAAAAAATCATGGTGTGCATTTTGTGTAGTAGCTGAAGCCTTATCTATGTTTGGTGGAGATCATATTCACGCTAGTACACTAGTAGGTAAACTACAATGGGAATGTGAAGTGCCTTCGGGTTTTGTTAATTTATTACACAGTTTGCAAATAAGGTATTTGGCCTCATAACTATGCACCTGCAACCATGTAGGAGAGGGCAGAAAAAATCTTGGAAAGCCCTAGTTTAGATATCTGTTGTGTGATTCCTTTTATGGCATGATTAGATATCCTTCTCTGTAATGTAGTAGTTGACCATGCCTTTTGAACCATAAATTTTGTAGTTAGTTACATATTCAAATCCTATTCGAGTCTTGAATCGACAGAATCGTAAACCTGAAAATTGGTTGAGGCTACTGATGTTCCTCCTTTTGCTGTATAATTGTTATCAAGAAAGCTGTTTGTTATGGTAGAATATGTTTGTGAAGTTTTTTTGGAATTTATTTTCTCATTCGGTCTTTATAATGTTTTTTGATAGGTGGGATTTCTTTTACCATTTTACATTAAGAGAAAACAGTCATTTTTATGCTTGTGACATGTGCGGGTGGATGGTCTTTCTACATGAGTTTCTTAAATAGGATAATCATGTTATACCTGCAGAGGGCTTATGAGATATATACATACATATACATATTCCACACTGATATGATCTCTATAGAGCAATTTTCTTGGCAGCCTAAACCACCAAGTGCCAAATGCCACATCATCATCATCATCATTATGCATTTTTCTTTTGATGCTCTTGTTTTAGATGCTCTGATACTTGAAACTGTCTAGATCATAAACAATTGAATAGTGTCTAGTGGTTCACTCGGTTGAATTTGATGGTGTTGTAATGTTTACACTAATGGCTATGGTAATTGCAGGTCATTGCAGCAACTAACAGGGCTGATATTCTTGATCCTGCTTTGATGCGGTCTGGGCGTCTAGATCGCAAGATTGAGTTTCCTCATCCATCTGAAGAGGCAAGGGCAAGAATTTTGCAGGTAATTTGGCACTTCCAGTCAATCGTTTTATGATGATGAATAACTTTATCTGAATCATGGTCATGATTTCTATTTCTCACTCAGATCCACTCGAGAAAGATGAATGTACATCCGGATGTGAACTTTGAAGAGCTTGCTAGGTCTACAGATGACTTCAATGGGGCTCAACTGAAAGCAGTATGTGTAGAAGCCGGCATGCTTGCACTCCGCCGAGACGCCACTGAGGTGTTTATTTCTCTCATTTGTTATCAATTGCGCTACTACATGAACTTTTTTCCCAAGTCAGCAGCATATTATATTTAAATGCTAGTTGTTATCGCACAATTATTTTTCGGGAACTGCTATTTTAGGAAAGGCTTGTCAATAATGTAGAGCAAAATATCATTGATATATATATATATATATATATTTGTCTGTAGTTCCTTGTTATCCTTTTCATAACTAGTTTTAGTTCACATGGCTTGTTCTTAGAACCTATTTTACATACTATTCTTTTGTGCAGGTGATGCACGAGGATTTCAATGAAGGGATCATTCAAGTTCAAGCCAAGAAGAAAACAAGCTTGAACTATTATGCCTAAACTACCAGAAAGCTCCAAGTTTCTACATTGAAGGCTAATGAGGCCGTTGGTCGGGAATCCTGAAGTCTTGGTATTCTTTGCCATTCGGTCTTTGGTTGTTATTCGATCGACGGTCTGGAAATATTTTAGCCATCCACTTCTCTTATAAACTTATTAGTTTCGAAACTTAGTTCTGCTATGGTCTTTGTACCATCCTTTGTTTTTTATAATTGTTCGGACGCATGTTTCTTACAGTAAGATTTGTATAAGAACTTTTTGTTTGTTGTATATATTTGGGTCTTGACCTACATGTTTATGCCCTAACTTATATTTCGGATTTATTGGGCTGATGATTATATAATTATTATTAGATAATTTCAGTGATTTCTAAACCATAGCCATGTTATGTTTGTTAACGAGTAGTGTGGCTCTTGTGTGTTTGTCAAGTTGAGCTATATGTGTTATAAATGTTGGTGAAATTATTATGAAGAGTAATGCTTATTATTATAAAGGATTCATCAAATAAAATGATTATCTTGTGATAATCTGTATCCAAATCAATCTCTCTGTATTAACTTTTAACCAAAATATTTCTTATTCAAAATTGGTCTTACTAAAAAAAAAAAGGTAACAATTATTAATTCATGATATTAATGCAACATCAGAAGGATTTTGCAATTTTAGTAAATAAAAGTAGAATTGTTCTAAGCAGCGCTTTTTTCAACTATCTTAACCTCAAAATAGAAAAATAAGAAGCAAAAAGTTAAATGTGAGGTCCAAGAGAAAAAAACATTCCCATGCTCACTCCTATCCACCCATATAAATTTGCTTCAATTGTCTCTTTTGTTGTTTCATTGGGACTTCCAATGTAGCATGATGATTTGAAGAGAGTTTTCAAGGGTATCAAATGTGAGTCTAATTTTTTCCTTTTATTTTTAAACCCCATCTTCTAATACTTATTATTGGAATTCAAATCCATTCTTTTGTTTTTAAAGTTGCAAATGTCTGTTTAAGGGTTTGTAAACACAATGCTGATGATATTCATCTTATATTTCTCATCAATATTTGTTCTGGGTCAAATTGATGAAAATCACAAAGGTAGCATTTGAAAAAAAAAATTCTATTTAATGTGAACTCATTAGTTTTTGGCAATAGAATAGCTATTGAAGAACAATGCAGAGATTATAGAAAACACACAATCTAGCATTTATTATATATGAATTTCATTTCATAAAACTAAATTATGACTGTTTTACTTTTTTTTAAGATATGAAATAGCGTTTCAATGCTTTTGTCTATTTTTTATAATAATTGCTGGTTTATCAATTTACAAAAAAATATATCTTTCTTTTAAAGTGTTTCATTCCCAATATAAAATAGTTTAGTGAAAAACAACTTGTATAAAACATCACTCAAAATGATAGCAATCCAACCGACATAAATCTTAATCAAGAGCCTCATCATTGTTATTTATATTGATTGTTAAATTTTTTGTGCCAGTGTTATTATGACCGAAGAGAATTCTTCCAAAAAAGTACGTAATACTGTATCCTTTACTTATTTGTATATGATCATACTATATTTTTTTCATCACTGGTCCTGCATCTGATTCAAGCTTAAATTCTTGATATTTATTATAAAATTTAGAAGTACTTTTGTGTTTTTAATTAAATAGGAAGTTATTGTGGAGTTGAAAGTGTACATGCACTGCCAAGCTTGTGAGAAGTCAGTCTTAAAAACCCTTCGCAAATTTAAAGGTAATAGCCCTCAATTTAAATTTACAAATAATATAATTAAATAAAATTATTATGTTATATATATATATATATATATTATTTCAATAATTTTTTTTTTTAATGTAGGTGTTAACACAGTAATGATTGATAGAGATAGGAACAAGGTCACAGTGATTGGGCGAATTGAGCCAGAGAAAGTCTTGAAGAAACTTAAGAAAAAAACAGGGAAAAGAGCAGAGATTATAAAGAATGAGAGTTTGGGAGAGAGCAAGAATGGAGAAGATAATTCAAACTCTCTTAATTCCACCATGCATTATTATTCTTCTCATCAAAATGTTTTAAGATTTGATGAATTTGGGACTAATGTGACTTTGGATTTAGATCTATTCAATGATGAGAATCCTAATGCATGTTTTATTATGTGAAACTTATTTGTTTATTTTGATTTTATTTCACATGGATAATTTTTTTGATTCGCATCTATATAATAATATTAATATGTAAAATCAATAAAATAATTAAAGTATTTATCTAATGACTATCCTTCAAAAAAATCATCCAAAGAAGATTTCATTTTATAAAAATAATTTTGTTATTAACATAATTTGTCTTAGTTATCCTTGGAATGAGATGGAAGGAAAATGAGAAGATTCTTAGGAAAAAAAGAAGAATTTTTTAATCTTTATTTAAGATATTTTTTTTATAAGAATGTATTTTTTTGGATTTATGGAAGTAATTAACTAAATATTCCATTCAAAATCTTCTAAAACAATCCATTTATTTCCATCATTTTGATTCCTCAAAGTTTATCCTTTTTTAAGGGTGTAAGGATGTCAAAACAAATTAGTCCATAAAATTTATGGTGAAATTGAAACAAATGTTTACCATCTATAGATTCATTGCATGTGCTCAGGTTAAAAATTTTTATATATTATAAAATTATTAATTTTTTGAAAAGTTTTTTTTAATTATACTAGTATTGTAATATCGAAGTTGGAAAACTTTTTAAGTAGAGTGACATATGATTTAATAAAAAATTCCTTAATTATATCTCTTTCAAGTGAAAAAAAAAATCATTTATCGTAGTACTAAAAATAAAATTTTCTAGTCTTATTTAAGATATTTATTTATAAGAATGTATTTTTCTCCGATTTATGGAAGAAATTCTACTAAATATTTCATTCAAAATCTTTTAAAATAATTCATTTCTTTCTCTCGTTTTGATTCATTAAAGCTTATCTATTTTAGAATACATGGATGTAAAAAAAATTAGTCCATAAAATTTATGCAAAAGATTGAAAGGAATGTTGACTGCCCACATGTTCATTGTATGTGCTCAGATAATTATACACCGTTTTATTAAATTTTTTTTTATTTTTTTCTATTTATACTAGTAAATACAACGTATGTTTTTTCAAAACTTTGAAATTAAGTGATATATGACCCAATAAGAAAAATCTCTTAATTACATCTCTTTAAATAAAATCTATTTTATGGTCCAAAAAAATTAAGAGGTGATAGGAGAAAAATATTTTTGATTCAACAACATTTTAAAGACTTTTAGTTCCCAAATTAAACTTTTTGACTTTCATGCAAAAAAACAAACCTTAAATTCTAAAATGTGCCTTTTGGAGTAGTGTGAATGGAATCTATTCTACAGCCTGATTTTCATTTTTTTCTTCAGTGACACCATTATGAATTGTGATGCATGATTAATTATCTTAAATAAAAATGTCTTTTCATTAAAGCACTACTTCTGTGAAAAGGATTTAAAAATGTCCTAATAAAAATCAAGTCAAGTTTATTAAAGCTCATGAGCAGGTAGATATGACATTAATTTTATAATTAATTATTTGTAACATATAATGAAAATACAAAAATGATAAAACCTTTTATTTTAGTTCAAAAATCAATATAAAAAAAAACGGGCATAACCCAATGGTTTTTTATATACCTAGTATCCGGATCCCATGTGAGACTTATGTACTGACTCCCTTTCCAGGTTACATAATATAGAAAATTTAGCTTTAAGAGATGGACAAGTCATCGTAATTAGTGTCACTTTTGTATTTGTCTGTCTTTTGAATAATCTTATTTGTCACATTTGTCAATAAAATATATCAATCTAAATCACAGTAGTCAAATATTTCAACAATATGTTTTTAAAATAAATTTTTATTTATTGATAAATATTGCATTATTGATTTATTATCTTCAAAGTTTTGATGGGATCCGATGTTTTAAAGATTGTATTTAATTGCACCCTTATTTCCTATCCACACATTCATGGAAGTACAAGAGAGGTCCACAAAAATAAGTGTTTTTGATTGAGGGTATCAAGTTGCCCAATCAAAATCAATAGCTGTTTTTTGAATGAATGTGAGCATTGGCCATGCGAAGGAGGGGCCATTTCCATCTTATTTGGTTCTCAATTTTTGGAACCATGTAACACATGAGGATGGCCATATGAACATCATTTTCATATATATAAATATATATTAATTGGTCCATTATAAAAAAAATATATATTGGTGTGAAAATTTCCTTATGCAAGTTCGAAAGCCTGCTGAATGTTGTAATAATAATAGCTCTTCAGCTATAAGTGCAGGTTTATAGTCTAAATTTTGTGTCAACCGAATAAAAATGTACTATCAAACACTCAATTTATGGGTATGTGCATATCCTTTCATTATATATACATTTGTGACATTTGTTAATGAAATAAGTGAATTTATCATTTATAGTTGTTGATACATTGGTGTTTCATAATTAAATATAAGATAATATTTTTGGCATTGCCATTATGAAATCAATGCTCAATTCAAGATTGTATATATATATATATATATATAAGTAAAATTTCTATTGATATATCCTTCAAATTTGCATGCAATGGCTAGTTGGAAGTTATCTAATAGATCAATATAAAAAATAAAATTCAAGAATTAATATAAAAAAAGTTATAAACACTCTTTTTGCAACATATCCATATTCTCAATTGATATTAGAAAAATGATCAAATGTATGCATACTACCATAAAAATTATACTGATTTTTACATTTTGAGTTTTATTAAGATTTATTTGGAAAAATAATTAAGGGACAATTATTTTGTAAAAACTGTTAGCATAAAGAGACAATGAAGGAAGAAAAACATAAAATAAATAAAAAAGTAATATTCCAAAGCTGCCAAAAAGCCTGACCAAGCACCAACCATGCACCAGCATGGCACTGAGCCCATCCTTTCATAAGATTCAATTTATATATATATATATTTATATAAATTTTCATACCTTTGATTAGTATTATTTTATAAAATTTTATTTTAGTAAAGACAATGTTCTCATAATTTAAGTAATTTTATATAAATGAGTTTATATAAAGTGTGAAAATTTACCTTTAATGATCACCAATTGTTTTGATTCAGAGCAAAATCCACAACCTAATGAATCCAAATGATATGACATTGAATTCAAGACTCAAACAATATGATAACCACTATAATATAAATTCACCAAACAAATATATAAATATTAAAATCACACATAATTGAGCATCCATCAAAGGGTATCAAACTTTTATTTTAAAATAAATATATCATATTTGTTCCAATTTCTCCATCAAAGTTGAGGGTAATTTTTTTTATTTTTAAATAATATTTTTATTTATCATTCACTTTGTTGTTAGAATATTCACATTAAACATTTATTCTATTTGTTCAAATAATTAAACCAATAATGAATCAAATCCCTTGCATAAGTTGTTCGTGAGGAAACAAATTCTAACCTCATCTCACCATTAAAACACAAATGTGTTGAAGTTGTACACTTTGTAATATATATATATATATATATATATATATATATATATATATATATATATTAATTAGGAAATATTCACCACTTGAAATGTAAAAATAAAAATAAAAAATAAAAATATCATTTATTATTTTTAATAAAAAAATACAAACTAATTCCAAAACATCCCATTTAATTATATAATTATTTATTTATCTCCATAAAACAAATGCAGTTGAATCTGAAATTACAACAAACCCAACCCCTCTAAAAATCACAGCAAAGCGCACCAAAGAAAGAAACCCAGAAAAGAAACCCAAAATGCCATATCATCTCCACGCATACACCAAGAGCGAGAACCCTTGCGCGCTCTTCAGCTGCGTCTCCTCGGCGCTGGCCCACTCCATCACCGACGACGAGCTCGCCGACGAAGCCGATGACGAACTCGCCGACGATGACGAGCTCGTCATCCTCCTACTCCCAATCTTCTTCCCATTCTCTCCACTACTTTTATCGCTCCAATCCCAGCTCTTCCCGAAACACCCCTCCGTTTCCCTAAATGCCCCTTCGATATCCTTCCCGAAATACCCCTCACCGTCACCGTCGCTGTTCTCAAACCGGATCAGCAGCACGGCCCGGCCCGCTTCGTCGGGTTCGGATCCGGATTGGGAGAAGAACCAGTTGTGGAGGTCCCAAGAGACCCGGATCCGAAACCCGTTAAGGTCCACACGCTCACTGCCTCTGAACTTCCACTTGATCCTTCGCACGTGTAAAGCCATCCCACCGTCGATCCAGAGCCTCATCCCTGCTTCTCGATCCTTCTTCTTCTCCTTCGTCTCCGAGATCGAATCCCTCTCACCGCCGGAGTGAAGATCGAAGGAGATCGAGATCTCGTGGTCCTGGCCGGCGAATCGGGCGGTAGTCTTGAAAGGGTGGGCGTCGGAGAGGACGATGCGTTCACGGCGGGAGATGAGGGGAGGCGGGGATGACGAATCGCCGAGGAGGAGGAGAGGGAGGGAGTCCAGGGAGAGGGAGAGGGAGAAGTGGGAGGGTTCAGGGGAGGAAGAGGAGGGGAAGATGGAGTGGGAGAGGTCCCAGGAGAGGGAGATCGAGCTGGAGGAGCCGGGGAGGGGGAGGCGGCGGCGGCCACGGCGGCGCCAGAGGAGTCGGGGGCGGACGCGGAAGGTGAAGGCTGGGGAGTCGTGGAGGCGGAGGTCGATGCGGAGGGAGAGCCCGAGGAGCGTGCGTGACCAGGAGAGGGCGACGAGGCCCATCGTGGTCTCGTAGACGGAGGTGGTGACGGTGGGGCCAGCTTGGGTCGGCGCCGGCGACGATCCGGCTGGCCGGAAGCAGCACTGGAAGGCGTCGGGCATGGTTCAAAGCTTGGGTTTCAAGGTCTAGTCGGTTTCCAGGTCGGCTTCTCTCTCTCTCTCTCTATATATATATATATATATCTATTTGTTTTTCTCTGTTGATGTTCTGGTTCTCTTGTTTGCTCTGCTGTTGTTGTTTGTTATCAATCGCGAAATAGGTGGACAATATAGGATTAGATGTTGACAAACTTGCACATTAGCCCCTGACAAATAAATAATTACATACAAAATTTTCTTTTAATATATACCCTTTGGTCATGATTTACTTGTAACGTTTTAGAGTTTTTTTCATTAGTCATTTAGTCCTTGTTATTTGGCTATTTAGTAAATTTAGGAAACATTAAGTATTAATTACATATTTATTAAATAATATTTAAGTAAGAGTAATTTTGGATTTTTTATATAATTTTTTATTCATTTAAATTTCCAGCTATGTGAATTTGTTAAAATTGATAAGTAAAAAAAAATCAAAAAGAATATATATAGAGAGAAATGTGGACAAGTCAGAGATAAGATTCGTACTTTGTGAGGGAGAAATGAAATACCATCTTTTTATTAGAGAGGTGGTGCTTTAAATTTTTTAGAATATTTTAGTTTTAATAATTTAAGAATTATATATGTTTTTGGAAGAATAAGTAAAATTTATTTAGGTTGAACAATTGCATGAAGGAAAATAGTCCTAGAAACAGATTGAATATATTATTTGGATATATTTAATGTAAAAATTTGAACTACTAAGATAAAAGGTTTATATTTATTAAATTAATTACTGTGAGGTCGTTAGTTAAGCTGATAAATAGTATTTAGAGATAACTTGGCAAATTTTTTTAATAAAATATCTAATTTCTAATTATTTAATTCGATGATAAGGAGTTCGCCAATATATAATTTTGATTATATATATAATATACAAGTTGCCTATTTGTGACTATTATAAGATAATGAATGCGAACCTAATTGTATAAGAAATTTTTTTTGATGTAACAGTATCTTTGATTTTTTTTTTTTCATACATCTCTTACTGTATACAAAATCAATTCGGTTGAAGAAACACCTAAAGGCATAGAAAGTGACTGTAAAATTAAAAAAAGTGAAATGACAATGTGTTAATGGACAAAGGCATGCACTAGCATGTGGTTTTGATTTTTTAGGATGGAGATTAATGTGAGGTGGTCTTGTTCAAAGTTTGGGTCTTTACTTGGTTTTTGACCTCTTAAACATCATAAAAGAAGTTTGAAGGGTCAACTCAACCCTTCTTAGTTTTGACCTTTAGACTTGGCAAATTTGACCTTGCTTCTATATTTTAGGTGCTATTTATTGACTCAATTGGACTCGTGGGGAAACTTGGATCATAGATGATATTCATGCCCTAAATTAATATTTTTGTTGCAATTTATTTCTATTCCAGTCGCTGTATTTATTATTTGTTAATTTTTTTTTTGTTGATTCACATGGATGAAGATTTGGAGAACCATTAGAACCCCTAATTGACCAAAGATCAGAATAAGCAGACCGGAACTTTGCTTACATTGTTTAGCCAAATGCATCCAATTTTGAGTCTCATTGTTGACTTATTTGGTCTTGGTACCAATTTTATCAACACTCTTTTATGTAAGTACTCAGGAAGCCGGTATATATCTATTTTAGGGTAAAGCTAGACAATTTAAAGGAAATTACTTAAAAAGCAAAAAATCAAAGCTTTAGCGTCACTCTATGGGAAAAGATCAAGGAGCATAGCTTTTGGTTTTTTGAAATTAAATTAATTGATCTCTCATTTGCAACTTAATTGGACTTAATTAGACTTGCTTCATTCAGTAAGGCCTCAATCACTATTATTTGACCTTTTAATTTTGAGTATTCAATGTAGTTTGTTTTTTTAGAAATATCAATTATGTCATCAGTCAACTAAGGCAAGACTAAGGTCTATTCATTCTAGAAACTTTTAACATGAATTAGATAGGTCATGATAGCGGTCATGCATGCTCTTATAGAACCATTCAACTTTGAATCTAAAAATATTTAGCATGTTTTTTTAGGGTTTATTTTTTTTTCCTAAAAATATTTAAAAATATTTAGCATTGGGGGTTAATTTCGTTTGTAAGATCTGATAATAAACCAAAAAAATTTACAAGAGTTTCTTTGAAGGCTACAACCATAAGATTGTTGTATGTATAAGAATATGGGGTTTTCCGGAGTATATCATGAAATTATGAGATTTTTGGATTTAGTTTATAAGATGCAATTTGTGATCCGTAGATCTAAAAATTTTATAAGAAAATTAAATAATTAAATAATAGGTTTTGTAAAATGATAAGAAATCCAAACTAAATATTTTTTTTTTTCTTCTGAATCTTTGATATTGGAGTTTTATAACTAAGGGAGCATTTATTTTGGGGATCATAAGTAGAAAAGTGCCACTTTTTTCAAGTGGGGTTATGGTATTTATTTGTTAGAAAATGAGAGTAAAATCAGAAAATTAAGGTGTTGAGTGGAGTTTTATGAGTTTAAAAAGAATTTTAAAAGTAAAAGGAAGTGAGTTTTATAGATTTACTCATTTTCTCTCACTTAAATAAAAAATATTATTGAAGTATATTTAGTTCAAAATCCATTTGTTGACGAATACCCCTAATATTTATACCAAATTAAAAAACTATAAAACTCTGACAGTTTAATCAAAACATTTCTTATTTTCTACAACTTTTGAATGCTAAAGAAAAAAAAAATATTAATCATCATTTTGTCTATAACATCTTTCTCCTTGGTGTTATAGATAGAAAAAGAGCCACCTTGGTGTCCTCGCGAGAATTAAGATGGCCTTTGTTGTAAGGTGACACCCTTCCTAAATCACACGACCAACTGTCCAAAGATAAGCAATTCAATCTCTATGAATTATTTGAAGTTTGCTCCCTCATTAGCAAACCATCAATTTAAACATGGGTACTCATTTGGTGCTCTTTGTTTCATCTCCCACTTATATAAATGAATTCAAACACAAACATATTACCTAACACTTTTGTAAAGAGCACAGTACAAGACCCCTAGGTTCCCTCATTTGTCCCCCAATCACATTAATATAATTGAAATTTATACCACTAAACTCTCCTCTATTGTTGTTAAAATAATAATATATCAATCATATCCTCTTATTTCTTAAGTTTTTTTTTTGTTTATTAAGCCTTTGCAAATTATTCCTTGAGAAAGAAAGATAAAAAAAATCGTGTATAAATCAACTGGATATATATATATATATATTTAAAACCTTTTGTGATCTTAATTAGTTTATTTCGAGTCCATTCTAATGAAGTTTCAGTTATGACTAAGCTAATACTTTTCCAGATATATAATCTATTGGAATTGGTTTATGAAGAATGATTGGGACATGCACATGCATGTTTTCTCATATATGTCCAACTTTCTACGCGGTTTATGCATGTCATGCTCACTGATAAGTCTTATGGGTCCATCCTGTCCTTGACTTTTTCCGTCATATTTTGTAATTTCTACAGTACAATTTAATTATATGTTTATTAATTAAGTTTCAATTATACATCATCTTTTCGTACTTTTATCTGTTTATACATGAATATAGTTTAAATTTTCATATCTAATTTAGGATACAGAGGTGTTATACTAACTCTATAATGAAGAGATAGTTTAGAATCTAGTGTTTAGGGCTATAGAAAATGTTGTAATATATATATATAATTCCATTTCATCATCAGTCTAATCATTGGCTATGTGTTTTCACTTTCTTAATAATGAATGTATCTCATATTACCAGTTTACCACTAATCTATCATCATTAGTTGCCAAGGTTAATTGTGAAGAAATTAGATGTGGGCTTTGAATGAAAGCTCAATCTTATGCATCTGAAGTACTTAGGAGTTAGGACAATGCTTTATATTAATTAATGCATACTTGGCACATCTATATTATCATTCACTAATGAATTCATATTTAGTTAACACATCAATGATGGAAGCATGCAATAGAAGATTATATAGGGGAATGAGTGTATATAAACACTCTATTTAATTAATTAAGTATAGTGAATGAAGTCTTATGACTACTTTTCTTGATATTTTTAAGGATTTAGTTTAGCATCTTGCTTGTAATCTTTAGCTTTTCATCATTACATCTGCCACACTACTTTGGCTTTGTGATTATTAATTTTTTAATTAACCAATAATGAAACCTTTGGGGACATTTATATATTAATCTGCAAATTCTGAGAAGGGGTTTTATGTAAAAAAGACTTGCATACAGTACTTAAATTCTCCCAAATTTGGTAGTTGTTATCTGTATGGAGGTTAAGATATCCATATCAAGAAGGCAAGCAACATGATATTCCTTTAAAGCGAAATAAAAGTTTATGGATTCTTAAGCAAGCAAGCTTGCATTTTAGGGTTCTAACATGACATCTCTTGTCAAATTAACATGCTTTTTCTAGGGTTAGCTTCAAAAGAAACAAAGCAACTCCAATGGCTTGTTCTTAAAGAGGAGCCATGAAATCCCTGGCATGCTTTGCTGTTGCCCTCTTTGGATTCCTTTACTGTTATGTGCTTTCTTTTGATATAAATGGCACCAAACCCTAAAAGAAACTTTGGATACCCTTTGTTTAGGGTAGTTGGTGATTAGTTAAGGACCTTTTTTCCTTTGTGGTTTAGAAGAGTCTTTTGACTGTTTGAGAGAAAGGATGGTGTGATGAGTTGTGAGCTTTGTGTTGGTGGTTAAGCATTGTGCTTTAGGGCAATGGAGGTTGTGAAGCATGACAATCAAGGACTAACTCCTTGACCATTCTCGTGCACTCCTTCCCATAATTACTAGTTTGATGTGGTTTGGAAGGGCACACTTGTAGGACAACCATAGAACACACTTCTAGGAGACTAGGACAATCAAATTAGTGGAAGACTTAATTAAAGTTCATTTTATTTTCTCTGTGTTATACTTTTAATAATTATTTCTGAGAAAAATAAATAAATTTATAGAAAATTTTATTATAAGAAAGAGAGGAGGTGTATATTGAAGCGGGAGAGAAAGAGATGAAGAAGATGAAACTTGTGGTTATGGATAGAAAGATTGCCGGCCTGGACTAAAATGAACTTTATTTTTTCATTAAAATTATATATATATATATATATATTTAAATCTTGTAAAAGAAATCGTAATGGTATCCTGCTTATCCTGTGTTTAAGACTTTCTTGTGAGTCTATTCTTGTAATTATATAATTATTTGTTAATCTAATGTTGTCTCATCAAAAAGAGGAACGTAAGACTCACAATTAATGAATTGACAGGTTACTCACCATAAAGTCAGTGAGAGTTGCCACTTGATGTACAGTTAAACAATTGTGTACTTACTGGTTGTTATACCTAACTGAAAACAGTGGGAAAAGTGATAGATTAAATTGGATTAGTTATTAAAGGCTGTTAGCACCACAAACTTGTTGATAGTTTATTAATAACTTAAACAGGGTAGGTTTAAGTACATAAAAACACGACTTATTTTTTAGTATCTTTTAAGTCAATTAGATCAAATGGTGGGGAAAAAAAATTAAACGAAATGTTAAAAAAAGTTGTATAATTTTTTCTTGGTTTTTTTTAGTCTTTCCTAATTTTTCCCCTTTTTCTTAGCAATTACAACACACATAACAAATGAGAAGCACTTATCCAAAACATCATGAAACGATCTCAAGAGTGATTAGGAGGAAAGAACATAAACACTGAACTTATTGATGCACTGAGTGTGATTCAAGAATTTCTTTTTTCTTTTCTTTTTAATTTACGAATGTCAACAAATGCCGAAGAATTTCTGCAAATAATAATAATAATAATAAGTATTTATTAAAATAATATTATTAAATTAAATAATTATACAATTAACACGCTTTTTAAAATATATTGTTTCAAAGCAATGTTATATCTCTATATTTTACCTATGTGACCAAACAGACTTCGCTATTACTCTTCCTTTGATATACATGATCCTACCCATCTTACCTATGTTTGCTCTTGAAACTCTTTTTTTTTCATAATATTATTTTTATTTTTAAATATTTATTCTCTCGCTCTTTTTTATTGCATGTTTATTTTATTATTTTCAATATTTTCTTTGTGGTCTACTAAATTCATCTATTTACAACTTACCTGCTTTATTGAGAATTAGATAAATTAATATTCAAAACATTTTAATTTTTTTAATGTTCATACAAAGTTTCAAGTTATGATCACCATAACTTTTTTTCCCCAAAAAAAAGAAAGAAAAAAAAAGGAAACCAACTTTATTGAGAGTTAGATAAATTAATATTCAAAACATTTTAATTTTTTTAATGTTCATCCAAAGTTTCAAGTTATGATCACCATAATTTTTTTTCCCCAAAAAAAAAGAAAAGAAAAAAAAAAGGTAACCAACCAAATGTAATTGGACAAGGACAATACAACCATATATTTGCGTTGAATATTTTCGTTGCAAAACAACAACATACATAAACAAGCTAAACTCTTATCAATGTAAACTATTTTTTATATATTTAATTTTGAATAAATTAAAAGCAAAGAAAAACATAGAAACTAAAGTTGCATGCACTAATGTGCATTAAACAATAAGAACCATGGACTCATACGAGTCATCGTATAACAAAGGGTTGGTGGCAGATAAGTTAAAGAACAAAATGCCATTATAAATTAATAGACATTTTCAAAAGTACATTATTAAAATAAATGTATAATTGTTTAATTATATTATTTTTCCATTGTATTTTATATATAATATTGTCTTAAACACCCTCTTAAAATTTTAAAACTCCAATGCGAAGTCGGAAAGTTTGCTTATTATTATTATTATTATTATTATTATTATTATTATTATTATAGCTTGTGACATTTTGAATGTACTCCCCCATCATATATGCAAAAAATGATGTAATTTATATCAAACAACCTGCACGAATTGAGAATTAATTTCTCACAGACGTCAAGTTGGATATGCCATCACCGACAGTGAAATTTTAGCCTTTATATATATATATATATATATATATATGTAAGCAATTTGTCTAAAAAAATGAAACCCAAATGACATCAGATTCACAGCTAAAAAAATACATGATGGTAACACTGATACAAGATGGGAGAGAGATGATAACAATAATTATTATATATCTACACATATAAATTATTTCCTAACAGTAAAACAGTAATACAAAATGGGGAAGAGGGAGAGAGATGATAATCATGAGACAGAAAACAAACCAGTATAGTTACATCACTCCTATTATTACTACTTTATATGTCTACATGTATTTCAAGCCATGAACTATCTAATGAAAATATAGTCATACTCTTCACTAAAACCACAGCTCATAACCAGCACACTCTGCATTGATAATTTAAATGAGATTCACATTGCAGATCTGCCAATAATTCCCCTCTCAATAAATAACTGCAACACTCTTATTCCATACTTTGAGAACTCAAACAATCTAATTGATGAAAAGAGACCGATTGAATAGATAATACCATACCAGATATTTGTGTTGCCGAAATGGCTATTATCTAGTTCCTGAGATGGATGAGTATGGAGCAGTTTTGGGGAAAAAGTGGCAGCTGCAAAAGAAATGAGTTCAGAGATGAGGATAATAGATGCAAATAGCGACAATTTTGATAAAAATGAATGTAATATTTCATAGACCTAAAAACTTTTGAGACCCAAGGATCCATTTTGTTTCTCACGCATCCAATCCACAAAATTGTCCAAAATCAAAGGCCAAGCAAGATTTGGATCGTAGTTTTCAAGTGACGGGAAGTTTATCTGAGGCCGAGAAAGTTAAGAAGCATTGATAAGTATGCTTTTATAAGGATGAAATGGCAAAAGCCAATTGAATACATTTCATTACCTCGTTGCAAAATCGAAGGAAACTCATCCATTGGTCCATGTTAATAACCTTGTACTCATGCTGGTTCTACAGTATTTAATTAGATTTGTTTAACAGTGTAAGAAAGGAAGAAAGACACATCATAATGACAACAACGTGAATAGCTAAATAATCAATGAAAATAAAAATAAAAATCAGAAGAAGTGTCGAGGCCCAGCAATATTACCTTGAGATACTCTACAAGTTTGTCAACCTGGTGCCGGAACAGGTAGCCTAACACAACGCTCAGCAGTTCACAAGCAATCTCGATATCTATACTCTTCTGCTTCTCTTCTGATGAAATAAATATATTAAATTTTAAATGTCAGACTCATGATCCAGGATCACCATTTTGGAGCATCCAACATATTAAAGATGTAGAGGAAATATGATACCTGTCAGGCAATAACGAAATGAATAACTATAGAAATCCATGAAACTTGTAGGTCTCCTGACCTTTGAAGTTAGAAAACAATATCAGTAAATGTACTAAGGCACATAACCATATCCTTACAATATAATAGGTTGAAGAAAAAAGTGAACGAGGGGTTGAAGAAAAAAGTGAACGAACAAAAAAATTCAATTCTGAAAAAATCATGATTCAGAGTATACTGCCCCTGACCTCCCTCTCCAAGTCTGGCAGAACCTTCTTTATCTTGCTTATTGAATCAGCATGTAAGGCTTTTAGGCCCTTTCGCCACTCTTCCTGTCAGACAAGGGAAAAACATGTCGGGTACATTCCCAAAATAGAGATTTATTTAACATTAACTAATGTTTCTAAAAGTAAAGAGCAAATGAAGTAAAAATTACTTTAAAAAAATGGCAAACATAAATTTGCATTTAGCAAAATATGAAAATACCAGGGTAAAATATCCTTGTCTCTCAGCCTGCATTTTCCTACAAACTCGAAATGATTAATCTTTAAATAGCTATCATGAGGAAAACAGCAAGAACTTGTTCTGTATGGTAATAGTAGTCATAACCTACCATGCAAGCATAAGTATTCTCACATCGGTATGATCTACTTCAAGATCAGAACAGAAAGACTCAATGCCTTCGGGGCTGTCAAGAAAGAAGTAATTTAAGCACACAATGGACCAGTAATATCTATTGACTTTGAAGCTCAAGGGAAGTAATATAGTACAATTTGAAGTTTAGGGAGATTATAAAGCTATTTTAGCAGAACATTCATCTGAGTATAGAAATAATAAAAGGCATATGCTCATGTAAACCAGTAATGAAAGGTATACACACCAAATTTTATATCTGCATACATAATGTTGTACACACAAGATTCTTACACAAATCCTTTGGGTTGGAAAAAATTATGTTTTCTAACCAATGGTTATGAAATTATAGAATATGTCAAATATGTGTTCACAAAATAAACTCTCAAAATGTTCCTTCAACTTCACATCATGGAAAGAAGCCAATTTCATATTAGGGGTTGCATACACCGTGGCATGGAAAGCAATAATTGGAGTGGCTTGCCCCCAACGGATTTAATCAAAGGAAACATTTATTCAGGTTGTTGACTATTCCATTTTGACAACTCCATGCTGTAATATACCTTCTAGTTAATGTAAAAGTTTAGAGTTGTATCATGTACCTTCTTAGTTGTTTTTTGCAGTATTTTATTATTTGCAGCGGCTGATGATTTCTAAAACGTTTGACTATGCAATTTATTGCCATAGAAAGAGTAAATAAAAAAAGAAAAAGCTAAGGGTCAGAAAAAATGAGAAAAAAAAAAATCCAAATATCAACACGTGCAAAAATGACAATTGATATGGTGAATAAAATAAAACCAACTAAACATAGTAAAACACTTATTAAATGAAGATTATAAACCAGCATCCAATCAACAAAGAATTGACTCCATTAGGATATACTTATTTAGCTAGTATTTGATTTGATCATTATCCATATCTTATTATCCGTATCTTATCAGTTTGATATTTTGTTATCCATAGGCTATATATATCTTATTCTAAGTGTCTACCTAAAGTATAAAACAATGAATTTGTTTTTCCATCTTTCAATTTTATCACGAGTCTTTTTATTATAGCCACATTCATATACAAAATGCAATTAATAACAAACCGAATATTAACGAAAAACACAAACTCCAAATTGCAACACTAGAATTGAGTTTTTACAAGACCAAGGTTAAGATGCAACACAAACAGCATGACAAGTAAAACCAATGCTACTGGGATACTATTGACATGCAAAAAACACAGATGCTAGGGCAATACCTATGAAAAAATAAAAACAGGAAGATATCCATGCCAAATAACCAATAGAAAAAAGGACATTAACAAAAGATCCATGTAAATACCAACAGCAAGCAATCTTATCTCTTATCTAGGGATAAGAACAAACAATTCTAAATATTGCAATCAATGCCACAACTAGTCAGTTAGTCATCATTTACAATGGACAATAACTTTCTTATGACGCTAGATAGTTTCATGAAGAAATTACTGCAATTACAAAAGTCTCACTCAATCATGCCGGAGGGCTTATCCATATATGTGTAAAATAGTTGATCGATTCGTTCTGTTTCCTTGGATACTGCCTTACTTGAGCCTGAACACAAGCGAGAAAGAAAAAATAGTTAAGGTTGCTCAAACAAGACACATAATTAGGGAGGTAGAATCTAATATAAGATGGAAGCAAATTTTACATAAAATTGAATTAAATATATTATATAAACTCATCTTTACCTCGGCCATCCAACTAATTGCAAGATTTGAGATTAGAATTCACCGAAGGTTTCAAGTTTTATGGTTTTTTTTTTTTTTATTATTATTTTTTAATGGTAACTTTAGGGTGAGGACTATTTTAGCAACTTCTAAGAGGAAGGGGCAGATCTAAAGCTTTTCTTTGTATCTTTCTAAATTTCAGGTCAATTGGCTGGCCTAGACGATAGGTAAGCACAACACAACCATTGCAAAATTTCCTTCAACTTGGGGGCTAAAATATCTACTTTGGGGGAAAATCTCAAAACATACAAACTTGTGAATATGATAATTAAAGGATATGCGGAAACCTACATTAAAATACTACAACATTTCTTGGTTTTTTTAAAGTGGATAAATCCTAGCTGCTAATATACATGGGTTTACATAGAGTTTAAAATTACATAAATTAAATTCAAACAACAAATATATAGATAGATATATGGCCATCCAGTGGACTTGGTTCCGTGGTAACTACCACGGAACCAAGACGTGGCTCATTCTTGTTGGGACGCAGTGGTTAACCTGGTCCATAGTCCCACATCGCCTGTGAGAGCCAATCTCCCTAGCCTTATATATCTTAAGCCAATCCTCCCCTCCTCTAACTACAGTTATCGAGAAGTTAGGGTGGTGGGTCCCTGTATTAACAATTCTTAGCCATGGGTTTATAAATTTTATTATTTATTTATTGTATAATATGAGGATATGTTGGTAATTACATTAAAAGATCATTGACCTTTATTTTAGAAATCATTAAATTAAAGTAATCCAACGGTTCTCGGTTTCATTGTAACTACCATGAAACCAAGTTCGTGAGATCATTTCTCTCACAACTAAGCCATATGCAACAAAATAGGGAGATCATCTGCCTCTTGAACGGTAAACCTACATTCAGCCTGACTAGTACAAATGGTTTTCCCCGTTATTCTTCTTGGCAATAAAATCTACTGTCATCTCTTAACAAAAAAAGAGGCTGCGCAGAATCATCTTTGTCTTATGCTCTTCACTGCTCAACTCTATATAATGTTGCACAACACTAGTCAAAAGATGGATGTCATAAGTTTAAGATCATCCAAGAAGACTTAGGCTTTGCCGTTTGACAATCTTTGGTTTCTTTAGGAACAAATAAACTAATACAACAATATCATCAACAAATTCCAACACAGTATATCAATCTCTCATTATTTGATCTAATGTTGCACAACACTAGTCAAAAGATGGCTGTCATGAGTTTAAGATCATCCGGAAGACTTAGGCTTTGCCCTATCCGGAAGACTTAGGCTTTGCCCTTTAACAATCTTTGGTTTCTTTAGGAACAAATAAACTAGTACAACATTATCATCAACAAATTCCAACACAGTATATTAATATCTCATTATTTGATGTCTTGACAGGGTCTTCGGTGGGAAAACTACCAGGGATTAGATCCAAGACATCCATTATCAACCTTATAGAATGATTTCACCATAAGAGTCTAAGAAACCTCCTCCACCAGAGAAATTCTAGATTCTTATTAAACTTATTCTACAGTTCTGATCTCCTGCTCCAGATTCCCTCTTTTTTCCCCACTCAATAACACAAACCAATAAGCATCATTCTTTCATACTCTTATAGTCAAGGAATCAGAACCCCCTCATCTCCCGGCCAACGGTTCCGCAGAAACATTATGGTGTTAAGTTGCACACAACACATTGCCCAAACAGGAAAAGTCTTATCTCCCTTGAGAAGCTTGACATCTGTGACACTTGAAAAAATCATCATTTAACAAAAATGAAACACCACTGAATCAACTAAATCAGCCACCACAAGATAAAATACTTTCATGATGCCTTTTAGTATCAATACTACCGGTGAAAGCTTTAGAATACAACCTAGTATCAATCATATAATTCGAATTCCACATGCTCAGAATTTCCATTCTTGTGACACACAATGCATAGCCCTATTGACAACAACCCCATTCAGTTGTCAAGGCCAGGAGACACCCAATTAAACACATATGGACCTCCTATGAACGAATTGAATCAGCCACTGAAGCACCAAACCATTCCATCCCATTAAAATAACCGAAATTTCCCCAACAACTGGTCTAGCTTCCTCAGAGCATCTCTTATCTAATCCACAGAATCAGTCTAACTCCATTACCAATGACGCTTCTCAGGAATTTCCATCCAAAAAAGCTCCCTTTTGTCATTGATTTCCATAACCTCCTCTCCCCTCACAATCTAACCTAGCATTACCATTGTCTCACAACTTCTCAAAACAATGTTCTTCCCCCAAAAGCCAAAATTTTCAATAACAAAAAAAAAGAGAAAATAACACGATATTCAATCCGTATCCCCATCTCTATCAAGACCCTTCAACAATTCCGATGTCCCCTCACAAAAAAGAACAAATTCCAAATTAAATCTAACAGGAAAAAAACAAAAATCCAAACTAAATCATGTGAAAACCCTTCGAAATCTCATCCAAACTTCAAATCAAATCCAAAACACAATTCAACTCCCCATTCCAAAAAAATAACTATAAGAAACACTACGACAACAAAGCCAGGGGTTTACCGGAGCGGAGAAGATCGCAGGATCCGGGGAGAGGAGGAGGAGGAGGAGCTGACATGGGAGGCGGCGGAGCCGGACCTCCTCGACGACGAGCGCTTCATCGGGAGCTGGATGAAGAGAAGAAGAGGAATAGGCTCTTGAAGCGCTTATGCTTTCAATTTTATAGTTTCCAGGAGAAGGGAGGGAGGAAGGAGGGTAGAGTGAACTAGGCTTCGGTAAAATTCTGTTAGGGTCCTCCACTTTTCAAAATTTACAATATAGTAATAAGTGGAGTTTCTTTCCAGATTTATAAAAAAAAAATTACAATATATGATTTTTTTAATATGATTTTTAAATTTAAATAATATTTTTATTTAATAAAATTTTAGAAGAGATTAATAAACTTAAAAAAAATATTTTTTTATGTTTAAATTTTTTTAAAATAAAATAATGATTTTTGCTTTGTGAGTTAATACTGTTAACAGTTTATTAACGATTTTATCTTCAAAAATTAAATAAATAAATAAATAAAATTTTTGTCTTTATTTGGAGTGGAAAACCACAGTATTATTTTTGTACTTTACCCTTGTGTATATATATATCCTTGTTAAATGTGAAATACACATGTATCTTCATTCTTTTTTATTTACTTTTTATTTATGTATATAATTAAGTTTAATTTTTATTTATATCATTTCTCAAATATTTAATATTTTATTTTACAAATAATTAAAATATAAAAAATGTGTATAGAACAAAAAGTATGATGCATGTGTTTGTGTGTGTGACACGATTGGGTAAATTAGAGAGATTTAAAAAGAAGATTATATAATAATATTAAAATTAAAAATGCTTTAGATTCATTTTGGTTCTTAAATGGAATCCAAAATAAAAATTCAAAATAGTCCTTGATTATAGCATTGTGTTCTTCAACCCATCATGACAACTTATTGTCCATTTTTATTATGTATTTATTAATTTTATTTTTTTACTGGACCAGATAAAGATAATGGTAATATGTCCACAACCAACTTAAGTAGATGGTCTCTAAAAACAAAAACAATTTATGTTAATGTGATGCTGTCAACTCCATCAACTACCGCCACCTTTGTTTCTATGATGAGACTTTGGGGCCATCTTTGAAGTGGTCCACCATGAAGCTCCATTTATGGCCATTTTGGTGGTGTTTTGTTGCTCTGATGACCGCATGCTTAAATAAGAAAGTTATTTGATGAGCATCTCATAAGAACTAATGTAGATTTTTTTTTTGAAGTATTTGGAGATGGGATGTAGATTTATTTTCACTTAGATTTGTATATAAAATATATATTTGTTCTATTTTTAAAATCATGACTATTTTTTATTTTTAAATAATTAATTCATAAAAAAATTTCTTACATGGTAAAATCCTGATTGTCCTATGTGATGTTTGCTCCGATTAATAAATTTTTAAATGATCTTTTAATTACTATAACTAATGTCTGTCAACCCCTTGATACTCTGCTGTGAAACCACAGGAGTTAAAAGAAAATTATTTCTATTAAATTTTGAAAAATAAGTTAAACAAGTGGTGGTGGGATCAGTGATGGCCACTATTATGGTGAGAGGGGACGGCACCGGTCTTGCTTCAAGGGATGAGGATGGGGAGATCCCATCCTTTTCCAAATATCAAGCCAACACACCTGGATGGGGAACAAACCATTTGAAATTTATATTCACTTCACAAATCAAAAAACCCATGGTTGATATTTCATTCATTTGATCAATATTATTGGTTAGTGTTTTCTTTTCTTGTTTTTTGTTTTCTTTTGCCTTGTACCCCGTTGTTGTTATCTGATTTGTACTGTTTTTTTTTTAAAAAAGTTAATTTATGTGGTTTATTAATTTTCTAAAAAAAAATCTTTCGCTTTAATTGATAGGATATGCTTGCAAAAATAATAAATATCTAAGCTATGGCAAGATATACAAAAGTACTTATAATAAAAAAAAATGCTAAAATAACAAAGTAAAAATAATATAAATAATTTAAAATCTTGATTATTTCTTGCTTCCTATTGTATTTCGCAAAAGATTTATTAAAAAGCCATTAATTAATTAATTTTTTCTCATTTTTTATTTAATTTAATATATAGATATTTAAAATACAACAAATATATATATATATATATATATATATTAATCCATAACCTACACTGATGCTACCACCATCTATTTTTTTAATGTATAAAACTTAAATTTTTAATGGGTTTAAACCTACTAAAACAGAAAATAGAAATGAACGCAACCCAATCATAGGCAATGGACTCAAGCCCAATAGTTTGGTAGCCTGAGCCCAAGCCCAAAAAACTCGGCCCATTAAAAAAACTCTATATAAGATCAAAGTTTCCTATTTCTAGGGTTTGCTTGGGATTAGGGCATCGCCGCGGTTCACGAGCTTCGGAGCAGCAGGGCAGCAACAATGGTAACCCTACTTCTCCTTCTCGATTTCCATTTCGATCTCTCGATCTTCTTTTCTAGGGTTTCATGCAGTTCAACCACTGATTCCTCTTGATCCGCAGCCGTCACACAAGACGTTCATCATCAAGAAGAAGCTGGCGAAGAAGATGCGCCAGAACAGGCCCATCCCGCACTGGATCCGCATGCGCACGGACAACACCATCAGGTTGGTGCTTTTCTCTGTTGATTTTCTTGTTTGGTTTCCTATTTGATCGATTGCTGGAGGTCTGTTGGGATGCAGGTACAACGCGAAGCGCAGGCACTGGCGCCGCACGAAGCTAGGGTTCTAAGGATGCCCTAGGTTCTTATCTTTGCTCCTCTTCATAGAATTAGGTTTTCAGATATGCATGTTGTGCTTCCTTTTGAATTCCGTATGTGAACCTCCTTTGTGTGGCAATGTCGTGTTAGTTTGATTTAAAGTTTGAATTTTTGTCATTGGTAATGCTTATTTATTCCTGTTATACACGCTTTCAATTCTATGGAATGCATTGAGCTGCGGTACTTTATGCTGATTTGTGTTTGTTGATATTTCCAGTTGTGTGGGTTTTGTATGGCTTGATTCTTTGAAGTTATTTTGTACATTCATTAGATACCAATATATTTGCAGTCTTTCATTTTGGAGTTGGTTTTAGATATATAATGTATAGAAAAAAATGCAAGAGAACAAGGAAGCAATGAAATTAATAAACCTCAAAGCTGAAACACTCTTTCCCATTCTCTGGTTCAACAAGGAGAGTTGGCATATCACATTATATTGACACTGATCAATCATTTAGTTGTAGATCTTTAGTTTAAACTTGATTGCGGGATAGCATTCTAGCTGGCTTTTGATGTTTTTTATTCATAGATACTGTACCATTGGATATTTGGATGCTAGTTGTTAGGTTTCTATTCATAGGTAGAATTGGAAATGATTATCATTTGGCGAATGATGGATTGGGACAAATTACTTTTGTATCATATTGGATGACATCTTTTAGGTCTGGCGTTTTCTAGCAACCTACCTCATCAATAACTGTCTGGGATATGTGACAAGAAAGTGTGCTCTTTCCATCAGAGTCACCCTAGAGCATAATTGCCCTTTCCATCCATGGAAACAAATTTTCCGTATAGTGAATGTGGATTTAAGTGCTTATCTTAATTTCTGAGCTTTCAAAATCAGGTGAAACTTTTTTACGAGTATTTGGCATAGAAAATCCTCCATGTGAAGTTACTGTTGTTCACAAGTAATGATGATTTAGTATGAATTCAAACCAACTGCATTGTTTAATTGACCTTTTATTAAAAGAGATGCTTTTGTAGAGCTTGTTGGATGAGGTGCGGAATCATTTTGCAAGCTACTAGGTGTAGGATGCCACTAGGAATATGAGGATACTCTTTGATGTCAAACTGATGCAACTAATGTGGCATCATCACTGCTTTTCAATTATTTAGCATTGAAAGAATGTTTTCAAGATCTTGAAAGGTCCGGTTTTCATGTTTATGTTCAGTCAATGTTTTATGCTATCATTGGGGGATGCAGATCTCCGTCAGTGTTTTTTTCTTTCTTCTTTCTTTCTTTCATCATTTATATTAATAATGTCAAGATTACTTAGTTTACCTCAATTAAGGTTCAAGTAGCAGGCAGATATGCAGAACTTTTGTTTTTATTTGTTACTAGTTTAATACCTCAATTAAGGTCGAGGGTAGTATGTTATTTTGATTGCTTCTTAATTCAGAACCAGATCTCTATCATGTTTGACATGCAGAGGTTACATGTCTTCTTGTATGTTCATAACTGGAATAAGGAATGGGTAATGTGTGCTTATTGCCCATATGCACATGATTTTTTTATGAAGATGCAGTGCTGATGGTGTGGTTGAGGGAAAGCTATGAATTGTGCTATGCTATTTACTCAAGCGTGAATTGATTCATGTGCATGAATTTCCCGTTGTTTAATTTCGTTCTTCTCAATGATTACTCGAATGAGTGAATAACACTAGAATTGTACTATGCTAGGACAGGAGCGCATGAGAGACTTCTTGTTGTTCTTGGCTAAATCAAAACTCAGATCTTACCTCAAATAATATTAACTAAAAATATGAGATAATTCGCCTATTTTATTTCCACGGAAAGATCTCTGAGTTGCTCATGATTACTGGCCACCTATTATTATTCTTTTGTTTTTCAAAATTCTCCACAATTTCTTTAAAAAAATTGTTTTTTTTTAAATTAAAATAATAACTCAAATAATGTTTTTAAAATTTAAATACATTTTTATGTGGATTTCACTGACACGTAGAGTTTTGACGAAATAGTTGATACAAAAATTATGACCTATTGGTGATTATATAGCCCTCATATGTTTTTATCTGCATTATTGTATGTTTTCTTGCATTTTAACTTCTAATTATTTATAAAATCAATTTATATTTTTTAAATATGGCCATATAACTAATGTTTAACCCATATCAAACATATCCAATAAAATAGCAGCTATAGAAGTTAAAATATACTGTCTGATTAAACGGTACAAAGCTCATTTATCCTGCAAATCATTACAATAACCTATCCATGGTTAGAACATGATAGAAGTATACGTTTAATTTAAAATATCAACTATATATATATATATATATATATATTGAAGTTATGGATCTGAAATTAATAATGGATAATATATATATATATAGACACAATATGTTAGTTGAAAGTAGAGCTTAAGATGATGTTTGGAGAGATCAGTTGTGATGCCAAGTGCATGCGAAAGGCTCTCTTCTCCACACGCGCGGCCTCACCAAACTCGCTCAAACACAATCCTTTTTTGGCGCCCCCTTTTCTAAGCCATGAGCACTTATTAACTCCTCCTCCTCTTCCTCCTTTCATCTCCATTCATTTTCTTCTATAAATCTTTCTACTCCTTCTCATTCCACCCTTCACCCTCTTGCTTTTGTATTATATATTTATATATACATATATATACTCACCTTCTGTGCATTTCTAATTGTATATTAAAGTTTCCATTATGGCGGCCGGAAGCAGCATTTCTCTTGAGGAGATCAAGAATGAGACTGTTGATCTTGTAATTGCTCATAGTTTGATATTTATTTAATTAACTTAACCAATGTGGGACTATTAGTTAATGAATTCTTGTTATTCAGGAGCGAATCCCTGTGGAAGAAGTTTTTGAACAATTGAAGTGCTCCAAGGATGGCCTTTCATCCTCAGAAGGAGAGCAGCGTCTTAATATCTTCGGTCCGAACAAACTTGAAGAGAAGAAAGTAATTTGTTTATGATTATTGTTTTGTTTTGAAAACCCAATGTGCAAAAATGGCTTAAGTTGTTTTTTCTTGTTGTAGGAGAGCAAGTTTCTTAAGTTCTTGGGATTTATGTGGAACCCTCTTTCTTGGGTGATGGAGTTTGCTGCCATCATGGCCATTGTTTTGGCTAATGGAGGAGTAAGGCTTATATATATATATATATATATTGCTTTTAGAAACAATGCGTTTGAATTGGATCATTGTTCTTGATTTTGATAGAGAATTAATTTTGGGTTGATGATTTATGTTTCAGGGGAGGCCTCCAGATTGGCCTGACTTTGTCGGCATTGTCGTTCTCTTATTTATTAACTCCACCATCTCCTTCATTGAAGAGAATAATGCCGGCAATGCAGCAGCCGCCCTTATGGCCGGTCTCGCGCCTAAGACAAAGGTTTATTTTTCATCGTGCATCTTCTTGTTGCTTATTTTCTAATGATCGTATTTGATATCGGTATTTATTGTGTGTGTCGTTGACGATGGTAGGTTTTGAGGGATGGGAGGTGGTCGGAGCAGGACGCATCTATGTTAGTCCCTGGTGATATCATTAGCATAAAGCTTGGCGATATCATTCCGGCTGATGCTCGACTTCTTGAAGGTGATCCATTAAAGATAGACCAAGCAGCCCTCACCGGAGAGTCTCTCCCTGTGACAAGGCACCCAGGAGATGAGGTCTTCTCTGGCTCTACATGCAAGCAAGGAGAGATTGAGGCCATTGTCATCGCCACGGGTGTCCACACTTTCTTCGGCAAGGCTGCTCATCTTGTTGATAGCACCAACAATGTTGGCCATTTCCAAAAGGTCTCCCTTCTCAACTTGGCTATCACAATTTTAATCTCTACGTCGAACATATATGTTCTAAATTTGATTGCTTGGCCTTACAAAGGTGCTTACCTCCATTGGAAACTTCTGTATATGCTCTATTGCCATTGGAATGTTAGTCGAGATTTTAGTCATGTATCCGATCCAAAACCGGGCTTACCGTGATGGCATTGACAACCTCCTTGTGCTCCTTATCGGCGGAATTCCTATCGCCATGCCTACCGTGTTATCTGTCACCATGGCCATTGGCTCTCACCGTCTTTCCGAGCAAGGTGCCATCACCAAGAGGATGACTGCCATTGAAGAAATGGCAGGCATGGATGTTCTTTGCAGCGATAAAACCGGCACCCTCACCCTCAACAAGCTCACCGTAGATAAGACCTTGATAGAGGTACATATACATATACATGTATATATATAATATATAGATATACATACAAATAATAAGAGAATGATCTTTCAAATGATGTTCATTAACTTAATTTCTTTTGTTTGTAGGTGTTTGTGAAGGACTTGGATAAGGACACAGTGGTGTTGCATGCTGCTAGAGCTTCAAGGATTGAGAACCAAGATGCCATTGATGCTTCCATTGTTGGAATGCTTGCTGACCCTAAGGAGGTAATTCTGTCATATGTGACTGTCAGAAAATGCTTAAGGTGGTATTAGAGATCATAATCATATATATCAAATCTATGGTGTTTGTGCAGGCAAGAGCAGGTATTCAAGAAGTGCACTTCTTGCCATTCAATCCGGTGGAGAAGCGCACCGCCATCACCTTCATTGACGAGAATGGCAATTGGCACCGATCTAGCAAAGGAGCTCCTGAGCAAGTAATCAAACACACTTGTTTAGGCTTTCGAATTTATATACATGTGTCTGTTTTTCTTATGTGTCATTCATTATCTTTTGTTTAGATCATTGAGCTTTGCAACCTGCGTGAAGATGCAAAGAAAAGGGTTCATGAGATGATTGACCGTTTTGCTGATCGTGGCCTTCGATCACTCGGTGTTGCTAGGCAGGAGGTGCCGGAGGCCAACAAGGATAGCCCTGGAACCCCGTGGCAATTCATGGGGCTGCTTCCTCTCTTTGATCCTCCGAGACATGATAGTGCTGAAACTATTCGACGAGCACTCCATCTTGGTGTCAATGTCAAGATGATCACTGGTGATCAACTTGCTATTGCAAAGGAAACAGGTCGTCGGCTCGGTATGGGCACCAACATGTATCCTTCTTCCACTCTTCTTGGTGAAAAGGGTGACAATGTCACTGGTTTACCGATCGATGAGCTTATAGAGACCGCTGATGGCTTCGCCGGAGTTTTCCCGGGTAATTCACATTATACATGTATATAAACAAGAGTCTTATACATTTGGCAGCTTGAATTCTTAAGTCCAACTACATTCTTTCATCTGCAGAACACAAATACGAAATTGTAAATCGGCTTCAAAGCAAGAAGCACATTTGCGGTATGACAGGCGACGGAGTGAATGATGCACCGGCATTGAAAAAGGCCGACATTGGCATTGCAGTGGATGATGCTACCGACGCAGCTCGTAGTGCCTCAGACATTGTCTTGACAGAGCCCGGTCTAAGTGTGATCGTTAGCGCAGTCTTGACTAGCCGAGCAATCTTCCAACGTATGAAAAACTATACCATTTATGCAGTTTCTATCACCATACGAATAGTTCTCGGCTTCCTTCTCATTGCACTTATTTGGCGGTTCGACTTTCCGCCTTTCATGGTCCTGATCATTGCCATCCTCAATGACGGCACAATCATGACCATATCCAAGGATCGTGTTAAGCCTTCTCCTCTCCCTGATTCTTGGAAGCTCTCTGAGATCTTCGCCACTGGTATTGTCCTCGGAACATACCAGGCTGTCATGACTGTCGTCTTTTTTTGGGTTGCCATTGACACAAATTTCTTCCCTGTCAGTATATACACTAAGCCTCAAGTTTTCATTTGTTTTTCCTCTAAATGTGTATAGATATGACTCGGTGATTTTGAATTAATAATACGAAAACAGAGGCACTTTGGAGTGAGGACTATAAATGATAATGTTGATGAGCTCGCGGCCGCTCTTTATCTCCAAGTTAGCATTATAAGCCAAGCTCTCATCTTCGTCACCAGGTCTCGAAGCTGGTCCTTTATCGAGCGCCCTGGTCTCTTGCTCGTCGGTGCCTTCTTAGCTGCTCAACTAGTAAGATTTCTTTCAATCAAGAGATAATAGTTTTAATAGTCTCGCGCATCATCTACTTAAACAAACATTGTTGAGCAGGTGGCAACAATAATAGCTGTCTATGCAAATTGGCCTTTTGCAAAGATCAGAGGAATTGGATGGGGATGGGCAGGAATCATTTGGCTCTACAGCATTGTTACTTATTTCCCATTAGACATCCTCAAGTTCATGATACGTTTCGCTCTTAGTGGCAAAGCTTGGGACAACCTTCTACAAAATAAGGTAATAACTTGTATTTTATTTCTTCATATCATCTTTAGATTATATGTTGAATGTTGTTCATCTAACAATTGTGTGTGTGTATATATATATATATATGTATATCTTTCTAGACTGCTTTTACTTCAAAGAAAGATTATGGTAAAGGAGAAAGGGAGGCACAATGGGCATTGGCTCAAAGAACACTACATGGTCTTCAACCACCAGACACTTCAAACCTTTTCCAAGATAAAAATAGTTATAGAGAGCTCTCGGAGATAGCCGAGCAAGCTAAAAGACGTGCCGAAGTTGCGCGGTGAGTTTAATAATTTTGTAAAAATACTTAGATCTGCAAATAAGAGTTCATAAAGTTCATGAATGACTTGTTTGGTTTACAGGCTTAGGGAACTTCACACACTCAAAGGACATGTTGAATCAGTGGTGAAGCTTAAGGGGTTGGACATTGAGACTATTCAACAGCATTACACTGTTTGATATGGAATTGGAGGGATTTGAAGAACCTGCCTAATAAGTTTCAGATTTTTGTTTACATTTTTGTTTTCTTTATATATATATATATATAATTATTATTTGTTCTCTGCTTAATAAGAGAGAGTTTAGAAGCAGATGGAGTGAATAACCCCTGAAGGGATTATGAGGAATGTTAGAGTTTAATTAATTTATTTGAGATGTTGGTCTTGGTGGTAATGATAAGATAAGAAGAATAAATTGTGCTTTTTTCCTCCCTTTCACTTCTTTTCTGAAGAGCATTTGAATATGAATAGGATAACATATGGCTTTCAATTAACTTACATTTATTTATGTGAACACAAAAATGAAATGTTTCTTTGACTTTCCCTTGTCATAAGTATTTAAAAATCTAAATAATTTTCTTGGAATAAAGATTAATTTATTTTATTTGATCAATTTCTCATATTAAATGCAGTAGCTCAAAACCATCTTGGCCACAAACTCATATTATCTATTTCAGTCCACATAATAAACAATTATGAAAAACCCTCTCTTTGCTTACCATTTAAAAAAACCTTTTAATATATTTTTTTATATACACTCATGTAAAATTTCATAATAACATTTATTAAAAAATTTTATAATTTTTTTATAAAATAAACAAACATATCTGAGCATGTATAATAGTTAATATCTCAGATTCTCAATTCACTTGTGTCTTTGTGTCTTTATTTTGCATAAGTTATAATTTAAACTCAATGCCGTTAGATCAAAAGTTCGCTGGCATTTATATAAATTTTAAAATAAAATTAAGATACTTCATTAATTATTAAATAATAATGATATTACATTGGTTCATATAAAAATTTTAATTTTTCATAGTTATACATAATAAGATACACCATTAATTATTATGCTTTGTAGGGGTATATCTGCTAAAAAGAAAACAATTTTAATAAAAAAGCTACAACGCGATGAGATCTATATAACGGCTTGGCGGAGAAAACTTGGCATTAGATCGAACTTCACCTGCGAAACCAAAGGCTTGGCCTGGTGAACTTATCGCCGTCGCTCTCCTCCCCACCTCGCTTTCCCATTCCTCTTCTCTTCGACCTTCTCCTCCATCGATCTAGGGCTTTCTGTTCGTTGTCATGGCTTCCACGATGTTATCTTTTGGCCTCTCCTCGCCGGTGGCCATTCTCGATAATTCCAAGGTCTCTGTTTTCTGGTTAGTGTATGAGATTTTGAGTTTTGTTAGTGTTCTAAATGTTGGGAATTTGGTGGTTGTGTAGAGGATCGGGGTCGGAAAGAGCGTTGGTGATCTGTTTATCAAGGGCAAGGTAGAGTGATTTCTCGCCTTTTGTGTTTGAGCTGTGATGTTTTGATGATTTTGTTTGGATTCTTTGCCTTGTTGCTTTTTGGGTTTTTGGAAATTAGATTAGTTTAATTTGTGGATTAGCGGGAAAACTTGGTTAAAAAATTGTTGAAAGTGGGCCATAAAGTTGTTGGTTTTTCTAATGCATAATTATCATAGTTTGATTTGTGGATTGGCGGGAAAACTTGGTTGAAAAATTGTTGAAACTTGAAAGTGGGCATGAAGTTGTTGGTTTTTGTAATGTATAATTATCATCTTATGCATTAGGCAGGAGTCACGAACTGAAATTCGGTTTGGTTGAAAAATTGATGCGAATGCTATTACTGGGGACAAGCTCACTGATAGAAGGAGAAGTGGTCGTCGAAATCAAGGCATCGGTGGTGACAAATATAAAGATTTTGTGATGAATTGAGAAGCAGGAAAGGAGATACTGATTAGTAGTTAAATGTTGATTAGTTGTAATGCAAATTGTAATTTCTGGAAACCAGGTTGTTTAGAGGAGGGGTTAACAATTAGTTGGGTGTCCTGGCACGCGTCATGTTTGTGGAAATGCCTCAGTGACGACCACTTCTCCTTCTATCAGTGAGCTTGTCCCCAGTAATAGCATTCGCATCAAGAGTTGTCCTCACCTTGTTTCTTCTATGTTGTGTTTCTGGAAAAAGCTCATTTTGTGGCTGTTTGATGAATTGGTTAGTGATCAGCTAAAAAAAATTTGATCTTTTTATTTGGGGTTTGTAGATGGGGCTTGATAGGATGAAATTGGATTGAGATTTTAAGCAAGGAAACTGATGTGAATTTTCATCCGGTAGGATGGGTTTCTATATACTCTCATGAGGAAGCTGGAGGCACACGCTGCATTTGTTGTTGTCTCCCTATCATAATTGTTGGAAGCCATCTGTTGATGTAGTTATGCATTTAGTAGAAACATAATTCAGCGTTGAACAGGATTTATACATATGAAGACTTTTTATGCATCTAGTTTGTGTCTTGAAATATGACATTTCCACGCACACACACAAGTAGAGGGTTTGAATTTTTATGATAAAACCAAAATAAAATATTATTCTGTCTGGATATCAAGTAAAAATTCATGCTTTGGTATTGACATTGAACATGCGAATGTGCATCGAAATACTTATGCTATCATCTGAAGATTTTATGTGGCAAAGGGTATAAGGTGATGAGCGATAAAGATTAATAAATTCAAGAAATATCTTCCAAATAATTGATTATTACTTGGAGTTTGGGTTGTTATGGAACACTAATCATCAAAAACTTTATGAAACAAAGTTGCAAATATATATACGCACTTGATGCTGCAGAACATATGTCTAATGACAGAAGTGGTCGTTCATGTTTGTAACTGTTAAGTTTGTAGGTCACCTACCTTTCTTAATGATCATATTCTAGCATTGGACAAATTTAAAGCTTTTCGTTCTACAACAATTGAATTTTCAGATGTCTGGACGTGTACGAATGGCTGTTTCTGTAAATGTGTCTCGCTTTGAGGGTGTGACGATGGCCCCACCAGATCCTATTCTTGGAGTTTCAGAAGCATTCAAAGCTGATACAAATGACTTAAAACTTAACTTAGGTGTTGGAGCTTATAGGACTGAAGAACTTCAACCTTATGTTCTAAATGTTGTCCAAAAGGTATGGGATGGGATTGTGTGCCCTGCAAAACTGACTTACTCGTATAAGAACACATAGTAGCATAATTGTTATCAAATGGTGTTTCCTTCCATTTGTCATTAATTGTATTGCAAAAGGGGAAAAAATGATGGCATTGTAGATGGGCTATTTATTAATTCTTTAGGTTCTTTATGCAGGCAGAGAAACTCATGCTGGAAAAAGGAGAAAACAAAGAGGTAAATAGAGCAATAAGCTAGCATGATGCCTTTATATCTGTATGTTTTTCTGAACTTCAGATATTAATTATGCAGTATCTGCCTATCGAAGGTTTGGCTGCATTTAACAAGGCCACTGCTGAGTTGCTGTTGGGAGCAGATAATGCTGCTTTACAAGAAGGAAGAGTATGGATACTGTGTACTTAGTTTATTTACCAGGATTTTATTGTTTTTGTTGCTTCGATTAATTATATTTTTCATCTCCTTTGTTGCAGGTGGCAACTGTTCAAGGTCTTTCTGGGACTGGCTCCCTTCGTCTTGCAGCTGCATTTATTCAACGATATTTTCCTGAAGCAAAAGCTTTGATATCATCTCCAACTTGGGGTGTGCACATTGCATATTTGGACGCTTAGATTTTGCAGGTCGTCTTAAGTTGCTTCAGTCATTCTTGAAATAATTCTTTTTAAATGTTGAACAGGTAACCACAAAAACATTTTCAATGATGCAAGAGTTCCCTGGTCTGAATATAGATATTATGATCCTAGAACTGTTGGTTTGGATTTTGATGGCATGATAGCAGACATAAAGGTATGGCTCATAAACTTTTTGCTGACAATACGGGTTACAAATTGACACATTTGCTTGAGATCCCTTCCCTGATATGACACTCATAATAATAGGATTAGCATGTGTCCACTCCACATTTCAGAGCTTGGTCACCGACTCACCAGTTTATGTCATCTGTACTTCCAATTAAAATTGTTGCTTGTGTATCTTGCTATCATGTTGGCTTCTATTTTCAAATTATTCAGAATTGTTTTGCTTTAATTGCAAAGTTGTTTTGAAGGAATTGTTTTCTGAGAAAAGGATGCTACCTTTCCTGCAGAAACCAGAGTATGTTTCTACCTAATATTGTCTGTTAACACCTTTTCCATTTCAGGCTGCCCCAGATGGATCTTTTGTTCTCTTACATGGCTGTGCTCATAATCCAACCGGGATCGATCCAACTCCTGAACAGTGGGAGAAGATTGCAGATGTCATTCAAGAGAAGAACCATATCCCTTTCTTTGATGTTGCATATCAGGTAAAACAAGTTCAGTGTGACTGCCACGTGTTCTGCTGAGCAATGCTGCTTATCCTGACTCCTGATTTTTGTGCTATAGGGATTTGCGAGTGGCAGCCTTGACGAAGATGCATCTTCTGTGAGGACATTTGTCGCACATGGGATGGAACTTCTGGTTGCTCAATCGTATAGTAAAAATCTTGGGTTATACGCAGAAAGAATTGGAGCTATCAATGTTGTCTGTTCATCTCCTGATGCAGCTACAAGGTACAATATGAGAAAGATACAAATTTTATGGGTCGAGCATATCAGGTCTTGGTATTTTAAAAATGATGTAGGGCTCCTCCTTTTGCATGATCAGGGTGAAAAGCCAACTGAAGAGACTAGCCCGGCCAATGTACTCAAATCCTCCGGTGCATGGTGCTAGAATAGTGGCCAATGTAGTCGGAAATCCAACTCTTTTCAATGAGTGGAAAGAAGAGATGGAACTGATGGCCGGGTCGGATTAAGAATGTAAGGCAGAAGCTGTTTGACAGTCTCTCGCAGAAGGATAAAAGCGGGAAAGATTGGTCTTTCATTCTTAAACAGATTGGCATGTTCTCCTTCACCGGTTTAAACAAAGCTCAGGTGAAAAAAGTTCAATATTTGATCATTTAAAAATTTGCTCTTATTTCTTTTTAGCTGATAGTGTTTTTCATTGTGTTACCCAGAGTGATAATATGACAAACAAGTGGCATGTATACATGACCAAGGACGGAAGGATATCTTTGGCCGGTCTTTCTCTGTCCAAATGCGAATACCTTGCCGATGCTATTATCGACTCTTTCCACAATGTCAGTTAAGATGAGATCAGTTCTCGAGCTCTTTTGTATGATAGGCTATGCTGGAACTTTTTGATCTTGTTCCAGTTTACGTGAGCTTTTCTAGGTAACTTCTGCTCATCAAGTTATTGATGCTGTGAAATAAGTAATAGAAACTCCGAAATATATCTATCTTAAGTTTTAGCATTGATGTTGCTAATTTATCATATGCAATAAACTTTGGAATTATGTATTTGGAACTATCCTCAATTTAAGCATACCTTGTTAACCAAAACTTTCTGATTATGTTCTATTCTGGATGTGTGTGTGTGTGTTTTTTTCTGTTATACCTTCATGCATATAATCTGTAATTACATATAAAAACCAAATTAGCGAATTGATATAACTCTTGTTAAAAAGACATTTATCACTAATAAGAAAACAAAGGCAAAGTTAACACAATAACAACATATTATTGCATGCATCCATTGAGCTTCAGACGACAGTTGAAAGAGTAGCCATCTCCTCCTTGAACTTGGCCATGGCAACCCTAGGAAGACAAACTAAAACCCTAACTCCGCCCTTCATTGCCGGATCCAAACCAAATGGCGGCATAAAGACCACAAGGTCGACATGTCCGAACATTCTCCACGGCACCGGAACAACGTTCACCGAGTTGTTCCACCCGAAATCGACGCCTGATAGCCCCATATGCCTCCAATCAGTTAATACAGTAGCAGCTCCACTGGCCTCAACCTTCTTGTTTTCTTGATTGAATCTCTCCATCATTCCCAAATATGGTCCCAAGTATTCCTTCCTCATTGCTCTCCTCTTGCTCTCCTTAATAAGCCATGCAACTCTTGATAGTGGCCCTTCACAAAGCTCCTTCCCATCCATGAATACATGAGAACCAATGAAGGCATTGCCATAGTATCCTTTATTAAGGGCAGGGTCCAAAAGGTTCCTCATTCCTATGGCCAATGAGAATTGCACCTTTCCATCTGAGTTCATCTCCAAGGCTCTAATCCTTGCCCTCCAAACAAACCCACCAAGGGCCTCCAATGTAGTAATGGTATCAGAGCCAAGTTTTATAGTATCAGAGCTAAGTTCAAGCTTAAGTTTTTGAATGCTGTCAGCCTTAACATCAAAGCTTGCATGCAAGAGATCATTGCATGGTAAGTGAGGAGAACATGCTAGTGAATCCTTAGAATAAGGGAAATGGAGTGGTTCTTCATTTGGGTTGGCCAAAAGCCTCTCCCTCTCCCACACTGGCTTCACCGAGAGCTCTAACTTGCCGGCGGCGAGCTCGGCCACTCCCCGGAAAAACTGAGAAGCTCCAAAGCCATCACAGATGGAATGGGATAACCCCATCCCTACTGTAAAACCTCCACATGAAAACCTTGTCACTTGGAACATTAAAGGATGAATTCCATCCTCACTTTGAGACTCAAACTGAAGAACAAACTTCTTTGCAATATCAACACTTACATCATAAAAGTAGTTAAGTGAAGAGAGTGTGCATGTTGTTGTTGCACTTAAAAATGGAACTCCTTCTCCATTGCACTTGACTTTAAGCTTGTTATCTTCACTGTATCTCTTGAGTCTCCCTGCTAAGGGATAGAACTCAACTAGAGATTTTTCAAGGCCTTGTTTGATGATGGAGGTTGGATCAAGCTTAGTTTCATTAGATTTATAGACATAGATGGTTTGGCATATGAGTTCAAGGTTAGGATCATTGTCAATGGTGGAGAGGGAGAGAAGAGGAGAAGGAGTGGGTTGTGAAGGCTTCACCATGATGATGTTTTCCTTCTCAATTGGAATAAGGTCATTGAGGGTGGTAGCCATTAGTGAGTGAGTTTGCAAACACTTTGGAGTGTTTCTATGTGGTTATATAGATGCAAAAATAAAAAGAGTGGTATTGTGATAAGTGTTTAGGTTCATGATTTGATAGCACTAGTGGAGTGGATTTTTCGGCCAGTTTTGTGGCATCTAGTTGTTCTCCAAATTGGCTAAAATGGTTTGACTTTCAAGTGCACATTACTTTTTGCTTGGTGGTAGTTCATGAGAGGATGGTTTTGAATTAAATATTGTTAACATTTTAAAGGCTTTTTTCCCTTTTTGCTCTCACCTTATTACCAATTCAACACCATGTGAAAGACACACCATACAAATTATGTTTTTGACATTATTTGAAAAATAAGTTTTAGTATAAAATAAATGGACTAGAAGAAAAAATGAAAAACAAGTTGAGTGCGCATCTTATATTTAATTTCACCATTAAATAATACTAATATTAATTATGTCGTCTCTCTTTTCAAATTCACCTTTAGAATTGACACGGCTCCTTTAAATTAAAAATATAAAGAAAAATAAATTATACCGAAAAATTATATTTATTATGCTATATTTCTTTAGGTGTTTTGAGCAAACTTTGTATTTATCACCCTACCTCTAGTTTTTTATTAATTAATTATTTCTTATTTGTTTCTCTCACGTAAATTTTTTTCATATAACTATTTTTTAATTAATAAACTCTGTGTGTATATATATATATATATATTTATTGGGTGAATAACTTTATTCACAAACACATCTCTCTCACCAACAACAACAATGAAAGGTGACCAACCAAACATTATCAAAAATAGAATGAGTAGACAATGGACAGAGAAGAGAGCACTTGAACTGTGTACTGAATTGGTAAGACCCACAAGAAAAAATAAATAAATAAATAAATACCATGCACCCATAATTAGTTCTTTTGGTGTTGAGTCTCAAATGGATTTTAATGGTTCACTTAACTCCATTTTTAAGTTCTCATTATTTGACTCTAATCAACATTCTCTCCTCTTTCTTTTTTAATTGCATTTATAATACATCAAGATTAATATTTAATTAACTTATATATATGAAAATATGTTTTTATGTAATTATAATAATGGATTTAAGGGGCACAATGATGATCTTTTGAAGAAGAGAATTGACGAGTGATGCAAGCATGAGGGCATGTAACTTTTATCAAGAGAGTGGGTGTGTCTGTTCTGTTTAATATATATATATATATATACATGTGAAAATTATGAATAAAGCATTATAAAAAAATAGGTTGTGCACCTTGTGTGTAGGTGGATAATTAGTTAATTACTAATATACTCTTTCAAAAATCATATTTACATATATGTCTTTATGGTTAAAAAATAACTTATAAATTTAATTAAAATATAAATTAATAATATTTTTCTATTTTTTTAAAAGTTAAATAAATATGAGAGGAAATAATAGGTTAGTTTTTGAGGAAAAGCTTTTAGTTAATTTTTGAGTTGCAACCTTGCAGGATATTTGTAAATAAAAATAATTTGTAAATATATATAAATATATTTTTTAAAAAAAAAAAGATAAACCATGGATAATTATGATAATTATAACAAAAAGACAGCATAGAATAACAGGAGGGAAAACTCAATAAAACAAAAAAATAAACTAGTGAATCACTAAGGGCGTTAATTTCAAGAAAAAGTGGGGGGAAGTGAGGGAAGTGGTCTGACTTTCTCCACTTCTGCTATTCATTTGTGCTGAAATGGGGAAGTGAGCCAATCTATAAAAACCAACTTCTTTTCACTTCTAAAATTTTTTTTGAACTCATAGAACTTCATCCAACATGTAAATCTTTTGGTTCTATTATCACTTTTTGATAAATGAACATAGAAGTCTTGTAAGTGGTATACTTCCCCTCATTTCAGAGAAGTGTCACTTCCCTTACTTTCCTCATTTACAGTGAAATGAACACCCTCTAGAAAATGGATGGAAAACAAGTTACAATAACAATTAACAACAAGGTATAATTAAAATGAAACAAGCAAACACACAAGTGGATGGAAAAAATACCACAACAATAAACAAACCATATATGATATTAAAAAATATATATATATAGAACAATAAACAGAAAACAACAACGAAATCCAATAAAAACAACAATATCACATAAAAGGACTAGCTATACATCCAAAGTTGAAGGGAAAGAGGTAGTTGACAACCGAGACCAACAAAAATAAAACAAATAAATAGCTAAACCAAAAACAAACGTTGTTTTTATAATTGTTTATAAACAGTTTTCTTTATATTTTAAGGGACATATAAAAAAAATCTTTTATATTAAATTATTAATATATTAAAATAAAAAAATAAAAATATGTCCAGAGGAGCACATCAAATATAAAAAATCTATTGAAATCTCTGTAGTTTAGAGTAATTTTTTTAATTCTTGGATTATTGAAAATTAAAATTTCATATATTTTTAAAATATATTTTTTATTTAATTATTATAACTTTACCTCAAATTTAAGAAAAAACTCCTTCTAAACACATAATTTTAAACTTTTGAAGTAAGTGGATAAATCGTATATAATATTTAAAAAAAACAATACATAACGATAAAGAAGAAAAAAATAACAAAATTCAATAAAAAAACAATAAACACAGTAAAAGTATAGGGTGCCATTTCTAGGTGGATGAAAAACAAGCCGCAATAACAATTGATGACTGATCCTAACCAAAATAAAACAAACAAACAAATAAATGGATAAAATATTAAAAAGAAATAGCACAGATCGATAGAGAATAAAGAACAACAAAACCCAATAAAATAATAATAAAACAAAAAACAGGATTAGTCATCTAATTGCACAACAACAGTTGACAACAAAGGTAACTTAAATGAAGTAAACAAACAACTAAACTACTAAAAAAATATCGATTTTATAATTGTTTATACGTATAATTTTTCTTTATTAGGGCATATAAACAAAAAAAAAATACTTTTATGTTTAAATTTTAAAAAAATTAAAAATATGTCACAAGGAGCAAATAAAAATATTAAAAAAAAAAAATTGAAATCTCTATAGTTTAGAGTATTTTTTTATTCTTTGCTTCTTGAAAATTTAAAAATTATATATTTTAAAAAATAAAGAATTCACAAAAAATTCCGTTTTTATTGTTTATAAGTATTTTTTTTTTTCTGCAGGGACATATAAAGAAAAAAAAATTTGTACTAAATTATTAATATAATAAAATTAAAATTAAAAATATGTCAAGAGGAGCACAAAAAATATAAAAAATTCTAATGAAATCTCTATAGGTTAGAGTAATTTTTTTTATTCTCAGCTTCCTGAAAATTTAAAATATATATATATATATGTAAAATATTCTTTATTTAATTATTATAAATTTACTATGTATGATTCGATTCAGGGGAAAATTCTCGTTAAATATTTAATTTTATATATTTTGAAGTAAATGAATAAACCACAAATAATACTAAAAAGAAGACGATACAAAAACAAAAAAAATAATAATAATAACAAAATCTAACAAAATAACAATAAGATAGAAAAAATGATTAACCCAAAAGTAAATGTGAAACAGGTTACAGGTTCACAACAACAATTGACAACAGAGGGCTAACCTAAACAAAATAAATAAAAAAACTAAACGACAAACAAATAACGTTTTTATAACTGTTTAAATGCAATTTTTTACAGCATATAAACAAAAAAAAAAATCTTTATATTAAATATTAAATAAATTAAATAAAAATAAAAATATGTCACAAGGAGGACATAAAATATAAAAAATCTATTGAAGTCTCCATAGAGTAATTTTTCTTTTTTATTCATAACTTGAAAATTAAAAAAAATCATATCTTTTAAAATATTTTCATTATTTAATTATTATAACTTTACCCCAAATTCAATAGAAACCTCCTTATATACTCCTAATTTTACACTTCTAAAGGGTTGTTTTTGCAAAAGCTTTAGTATACCAACAAAAACCCTAAAACCCTCCCCCAAAGTGCTCCGCCACTGTGGAAAACCAGTGATCTAGGAACAAGACGGGGCTTCTCATGGACCTCGATCCGGGGCTTGTTCCTTGTCTTCTTGATGTTCCTCTGATTTGGAGGCATCTTCTAACTCTCCTGCGGCAACCCTAACAAGCTTCAGCTCTGGGAAAGATCCAATCAGCGATGGATGCAATGTGGTTTACCTTTCAATGATTTTACTAGTTATTTTCTAAATTGAAATGGGATATGTCTAGAAATTGATCTTGTTTGTGTTCTTTTATTATTCTCTAATGCAACATCCGTGACTTTGTTTATTGAATTTGAATGGCTTGTGAATTGAAAATAAAACTTCTTTTCTATTGTTCAAATTGCATCATAGTAGTGGTTTCAATGATGTTTACATTATTTTGTTATGGAAAGATTGTATCTTTGTAAGTTATATTTTGATGTTCATTGGTACTTGCATGCCTTCTTCTGCATTATATTATTGCTGATGTTCAAGAACAGTTAAGGAACAATTTTGATGCGGCAGTTTGAGAAAATATTGCTTGTCCTTTTTAGCCAGTTTTTCAACTCAACTGGCTTTCATTGTATCTATAAACATAATTTTTATTGTGTAAACATCCTACAGTTTATTAGTGGTCTATTGAAGGTAGATTCATGATCTTGTTGGATCTTGGGGTTATTCTTTTTCAGTCTCTATCGTATTGAAGTTTTAACAAGAAACAGTGAAAGCATTTTATTTATGACTGAACAGTGTCTGATGCCTGGCATGCCTGCATTATATCAGGTGGTGCAGTTTTCGTAAAAAATTATAGATTTGTGGGAGAGTTCCCTCTCATGTGGTTTGTATTTCCTTCATTTTTTATACTTTAGTTCATTATTGATGAGAACTTTGAAGCAATACTGCAACTCATAGTCTTATTGTTGGTTTGTTGAGCTTCATGTGGACACGGCATTTTACAGCTACTGATTTAAGAATGATTTGTTTCTTAGCAAATAAATTGGCCTTTATAATCTAAGACTGATTTCCTTTTCATGTGTGTATTTTGAAATGTGATTTATCTGGGCACAGCAGGGCTGCTACTATAGGTTCATTTTTTAAAATAACATACTGGTCATTCTTCCCATGTTAATTGTTGCATGCTGTATCTAATTTTGTGTTTATCAAATGCATTAGGCGCCTCCTACACCTTGGTTTCCAAAGTTGTCTTTTGTTTTTTTCTTTAATTTTTTGCTTTTATTGTTTCAGGAGAGGTTGATCGAATCAAAACCTGTAAGCCAGTTTCCCCTGGAATCTAGAGAATAGTAACTACAAAGCTTTGGTTGCACAAGAGCTGAAGTCAAGGGGTCTAATCTGCCAATGAGACCAAAAGATGCCAATCACATGAGCTGAATATCTATTCACCGGACTGGGGTGTGTTGTAATTAATATAAATCTTGAGGTAAATTGATCAGTTTAAATTTATCAGGATTGACAAGTTTCCCTCTTCTCTATCAAACTTTTCAATCCTGGAAGTGGCATAATAATTTATCATCACTGATCCTGCATGTGACTACCATGACCTTGTTCTAGGGATTGGTTAAATCTTGAGGTAAACTGATCAGTTTATTTTTGTGCAGTGCTAATCACCACAATCAACTAATCATTTTTAATTAATTTGGCAACGGCCGTCGGCCATCCGCCTGCTCTATATTTTAATATTCATATGAAAGATTACCTCTGCAGAACCTTTTTTTTTTTTAAAGATTTATGTGCTTTGAATAATCTTTTGTATAGCCAGATGATCCCTGTGATGACAAATTTAGTAAGCTGAACTTGCTTGAGACAATGAATGATCGGTGCTCTCTCGGCGAGTTTTCATTGCTGAGGTTGAGGAGCCGGATTTCGTTTTATGTTGAGATTAGGCATTCTGAGGGATCTTTTGTTTATAGCATATTTTGATTTTCCTTTTTAATTTATATTGTTTTGGCTTTTGAAATTGTTGCTGACTTGTTCTGGTGTAAAGTATAATATTCGTATCTTTCTTACTTTGCTTGTGTTGACTGAAAGTTCCGAATAATATTTATTATAAGCTTTGTAGTTGTCAATGAAATTTTTTAAGCATAAAGAACATGGGGATGTCTCTTTTTCCACTTTGTGCCTTACCTCCATTTGCCTTTTGATCTAAGCCCAAATCAAAGAAGCCATTAGGCACATCTAGCGACATGATAATAGAGCTTTAAGAGTTGTGAAGATTCAATGCTGATGCATCGATGACATCACTCATATTGTTGTTTTGGATACACTCATCTTCTTCACAAAGTGAAGTCTGTATGAATATTGAATACCCTCATGTTCTCAAAGTCAAGTTACCTAGACAATGCCCTTTTTTTTGTGCAGTTTGGTCAATGGATGTTTATTTTTTTTAGATCAGTATAAAGTTCTTCTGTATTGAATTTATTTTAAATATCTGGAGAAATGCCAGCTTCAATATATGATTCCAACTCTGACCTTCAATTTAGAGTATTTGGTCCTGCTATCCTTTTGCTAAGTAAGCGCTGGTACTGGCCTTTCGTGGTCCTAATGTATGTGGTAGCTGATTTGCCATCAGAATATTGGAAATATGTGCTCAGCACTCCTTAATTAGTGGTTGAGTTTAACTAATTGTGACAAGGCCCACAATTTCAATGCCAAGAAACCTATATACTAATTTCTCTCTTCGTCATTGCAAAATTATGGCATTTCTTTTAATTTTCTTTAGCCTCCTGGGTAATCGGTAAGTTCCTTTGAAATGGTAATTCTTTTTGCTCGAAATCTATTGAACAGAAGAACATGATATCAATAATAAGTTAATAACTGATTAAGTGGCTTTAGGATTTCGCATAAAATTTAGTTACTATGAGACAACATTTTTTTGATTGGATTGCAGTTTCCGGAAGCCGTCATTGAGGAGCAGGACGATAATTTTGCGGACAATTACCTATTTTCATCAACTAAAGACCTCAAACACAAGCAAAAACAGTGGGGAAAGAAAAAGGAAACAAACATGCTGGTAAGAACACTTGATACCCTACACAACCATTATAATCAAATTACCACAAAACAGGAACCTTTCTGTTAGGTTTTAATGAAAGATTGCGTCTGTGTTTGTTTTTGGTGGAAATCATGAAGTGTATGAATGGAAGGATCACTTTCAGAAATATGGTGGAAAAGGATGGAAGTGGACCAAAATTTCATTTCTTGGAAGTCGACTTCTTCACTTAAGATGTTTGTTTCTCAGGAAACTGGAAGTCGGTGGTGTCGCACTCGTATTAATCTCATCTATTATTAACTTGATTTTGGTTTAAAATCTTTAAAGCCTGGTACAGTATCAAAAATTCTTTTGGAACTAAAATTTGACATTATAAATGTATTATCGCTTACAAAACAAACTAGAGTTGGCAATTGATTAATAACTATAATTTTTCCCCTTAGTGTGTAATATGTATAGCATCATGTGTAAAGTCTACCGATAATGAACAAATAGTCCATTTGAAGTTTTGTTATTCACAAAAAAGATTTTTAAATTTGGGTATCCACATAAATTATTTTTTTTATTTTTTTTATTTTTTGTTTTTTTGACATTGTATTTTTTTGATCTTTTGATGACAAAAGTAACTGATGTTGATGGAAATAAATAAAAAATTACTATAAATTTAAATAAAAATTTATGTAGTTACACGAAAACACATAAGGTTAAACGAAGTGAGCTGCATAGAGAAAAATGTAAGAAAAAACTGATGTAATGAACTGCATAGTAAAAAGATAGAATTATCTAGTAAATTTTTAAAAGGCTTATAATTTATTTTTTTCCTAAAAATCTATTTATCCAAGGGTAATGTAAAAAAATTTAAAAAAATATAAAAATTAAAAAAAATAATAATATTGTCGCCAGTTGATAAGGTCCAATGTATTTCCTTATTTCATAAATTTTTGTCGCGCTTTGGTCATGCGCACGAATGAGGACAGAACCGTAACCGGTATCGACGGAGTCACAGAGCTTCCAAAAGTTAATGGAAAACCGTCTTCCAAGTTTGTAATTTTCTTTTGAGCATGTACGTACACCTACGATCAGTTAATTTAAATTTATTGAATTTGTTCGATTCAACGGCCATTGTCAGCTTGCCCGTACGTGAATGGTTTATATGGGTTTTCTTTTATTTATTCATTTAATTTTTTTACCAAGTTTATTATGTCAATGTATTATTGCATGCATAATTTTATGAGAATAATTTTATGTTTAGCCAAAATCACTTAGTTCAAATAGTTAGCGGCATCAAAATAAGTTTTTTGTATGACAAATGGTGATGATTTAAATTCTTATTAGAGGAATTAACTTATAAGTGATGTCATAATCAATTCACACATCATAGAAACAGGTGTTTGTCATTTTTTTTCATATGTTAGTCCATATAAAGCTTTTAATTATGTTTTCACCCCCTTACTACCTAATTGAATCTATTTTTTTCACTCTTTAGTTGATTTTTTTATGGATAAAAAAAATCTATACATATCTTTTATATGGATATATATTCTTGATGATATGAGGCTAAATAAATATTATGTATATTCTCAAAAAAAAATAGGTTACTTATGTACCTCCAAAAAACCTATGCATTTACAATTTTTTTAAAAAATAAAAAATAAAATAAAAATTCTATGATGATTTTTTCCAACAATAATTTACAAGGGTTTGTGTACAAATTTTTCTAGGTGCTCCAACAGATCTCACATAGCATTGCAGTAAAATAGATTCAAGACATGAGTTCTCAGAAAGGCCCAAGCGAAGCTAATTTTGCTTACATACGCTCCTTATTATTTCAAATAATATCTCCATTTTTGCTGAGCGAACAAGATAGAATAAAACAATAAATAATTAATGTTAAATTTTGGCTTAAATTTTAAATTTTAAATTTTATTATATATATATATATATAACTATAACTTTACACGTGGCTTTTAATGTGAATCTGGAACGAGAGGTGACGCCGGCTGGCGCTATTCGCGTGAACAGCCGCACCGACACCTGGAACTATAAGCCCATTTCCAAAATCCCCTTCCCAAACTACCCCTCAAATGGATCTCCTTGCATATTTTCACCTTTTAAAATATCATTATTCATTTATTTGTAGATAAATCCCCTTCCAAAAATATTAATTACTCATACTAAATATTGTTCCATAATAAATACTACTATGTAGACATATATGTAATTATCTAATTTTACAGAGCTTTATAAGCAAATTCCCACCTGATTCACAGGGATTTAATTATAATTAAAATATATTTGAGGGGTGTATATGAAAAAACCGTAGCTATAAATTCACACCAAGGTCTCTATTTCACTCCGTTACGGAAGGTCTTCAATCCCATCTCCATCTCCAGATCCCGTCTTCATAGATCTCCTCCATCTCTCGTCTTCTAGATCTGGGACGAAGGCCATGGCGGAGCTCTCTTCGATCTGGATCTATGGCGTTCTTCTCGTCTTCTCCGTTCTTCTTCATCCTGGTGGTTCCTTCTACCTCCCCGGTAGCTATCCTTACAAGTACTCCGTCGGCGAATTGCTTTCCGTCAAGGTAAACTCTCTCACCTCCATTGAAACTGAGATGCCATTCAGCTACTACAGCCTTCCCTTCTGCACTCCTGGGGAAGGCGTCAAGGATTCCGCTGAGAATCTCGGCGAGCTTCTCATGGGTGATCGGATTGAGACCTCGCCTTATCGGTTCAAGATGTTCACCAACGAGTCTGATATCCTCCTCTGCCGCACCGATCCCCTCAACGCCGAATCGTTGAGCCTTCTTAAGAAGCGCATCGACGAGATGTACCAGGTGAATCTCATCCTTGACAACCTTCCGGCGATTCGGTATACTAAGAAGGATGAGTTTATGCTCCGGTGGACGGGGTACCCTGTTGGTATTCGCGTTGGTGATTCGTATTACCTCTTCAATCATCTCAAGTTCACTGTGCTTGTGCACAAGTACGAGGAGACGAATGTGGCTAGGGTTATGGGCACTGGCGATGCCGTGGATGTGATTCCCACCCTTGATAAGGCTGGATCTGGCCCTCCCGGGTACATGGTCGTCGGATTCGAGGTCGTGCCTTGCAGCTTCCAGCATGATGCTGAGTCGGTGAAGGATGCGAAGATGTATTCACAGTATCCGGCGAAGATCCAGTGCGATCCGACGACGGTGGCTATGGTGGTGAAGGAGAACCAGCCGTTGGTGTTCACCTATGAGGTCTCATTTGTGGAGAGCGACATCAAGTGGCCGTCGAGGTGGGATGCGTATCTGAAGATGGAGGGTGCTAAGGTGCACTGGTTCTCGATTTTGAATTCTCTCATGGTGATCGCCTTCTTGGCTGGGATTGTGCTCGTGATCTTCTTGCGCACCGTGAGGAGGGATCTCACCCGGTATGAGGAGCTTGATAAAGAGGCGCAGGCGCAGATGAATGAGGAGCTCTCCGGGTGGAAACTCGTAGTCGGCGATGTTTTCAGAGCGCCGACAAACCCTTCCCTCCTCTGCATCATGGTTGGAGATGGCGTTCAGATTCTCGGCATGGCGGTGGTTACCATCCTCTTCGCCGCTCTTGGATTCATGTCCCCAGCCTCTCGCGGCACCCTCATCACCGGCATGCTCTTCTTCTACCTCGTGCTTGGGATCGCCGCTGGGTACGTCGCTGTGAGGCTCTGGAAGACCCTCCGATGTGGTGATCACTCCGGCTGGGTCTCAGTCTCATGGCGTGTGGCCTGCTTCTTCCCCGGCATTGCCTTTTTGATCCTCACCACCCTGAACTTCCTCCTCTGGGGAAGCCAAAGCACAGGCGCAATTCCCATCTACCTCTTCATCATCCTCCTCCTGCTCTGGTTCTGCATCTCCGTGCCACTCACCCTCATCGGCGGCTTCTTCGGTGCCAGAGCTGCCCACATTGAATACCCAGTCAGGACTAACCAAATTCCCCGTGAGATCCCTCCCCAGAAATACCCTTCATGGCTGCTGGTTCTCGGGGCTGGTACTCTCCCCTTCGGCACCCTCTTCATTGAGCTCTTCTTCATCATGTCCAGCCTTTGGATGGGCCGTGTCTACTATGTTTTTGGCTTCCTCTTCATTGTCCTCATTCTCCTCGTCATTGTCTGTGCTGAGGTTTCCTTGGTCTTGACCTACATGCATCTCTGCGTGGAGGATTGGAGGTGGTGGTGGAAGGCCTTCTTCTCTTCTGGTTCTGTTGCCATATATATCTTCTTATACTCTGCCAACTATCTTGTATTTGATCTGAAGAGCTTGAGTGGGCCGGTCTCTGCCACCCTCTACCTTGGCTATTCCCTCCTTATGGTTCTGGCCATCATGTTTGCTACAGGCACTGTTGGATTCATGTCCTCTTTCTGGTTCGTTCACTATCTCTTCTCTTCTGTCAAACTAGATTGAGCTACTGTCATTGCAGCTGGAGCTCAGTGGTGGAGACAATGTGGTTTGCCTATTCCCCTGATGTTATTTTCATACATAGTTCTCTTTGCGTTGTTTGGTCTGTTGTAGTAATGAGATAGGCAAAATAATTACCCTTTTTATCATCTGTTTTGTTATATTCTGTTTTGTTATTCTTTGTTAGCTTTATATGATATATGCATGACTTTGTTTTTACTGAATTTTGGATATTGGTGAAACATGATAGTTGTATTTCTTGAACTTTCTTCTTTCATATTCTTCAAATTGAATGCTATACCTGGCTCTTATGGTGCATGTATTCTATTCTGATTTAAAGAGTTGTATTTCCTGAGACACGTATTATTGTGATCATTGGTTGCATATGTTTTAAGAGAAAACATCAACATACCCTGTGGCTTTTATATTAAAAGTGCAAGTAACTTTTTATATTACAGCTGTAGAAGTAAAGGAAAGAAGAGGGAGAACAGCTTGATTGTGTATCCATTGGATGAAGAAACTAAGCCCATTGTCACTTCATTTTTCACTTGTTTCCTAAAACATCTTCCAGCTTCACTAGAATCAGGGAAATTCAGTTAGCTTTGGAAATGCTAGTGGTCTTTAGACATCATAAGCTTTGGTTAGAAATTCCGAAAAAGTGCTTCTTGTAGAAAATATTGTTACAAAAATTTTCAGTTTATCATGCACAGGGTGCCTTTGGATTTGTGAACTACATAATAGTATCACAATGTAGATCAGCTGATAAGATGTTTATTTTAATATTTTCTCAGGGGAGATCCTTGTACTTCATAGGTTTAGTAGCATCTAATCCTTTTTATTATTTCATGTAAGCAAATTCTCCCGAAATGTGCATAGTTTTTCCAAACTTGTAGGATGTTAAGGCCTTTTTTGGAATTAGACCAAATTATGTTAAAAGTAATATATTTGGGTTTGAATTGGACTAGACTAGACTAGGTTAAATGTAATAGATTTGTGTATGAATAAGACTAGACCAGGTTAAAGGGTTTCAGGATTGTGATAAGTTTATTCCTATTTTATCCCTATCTTGTATTGCATAGAAAAGTTTTGTCATGCATAATTTTTCAACCTACTACTAGGCAATATTATTTGTAAAATCTAGGTTTATCACATTGGTTTTCTAATTCAGCAACAAGAATACTATTATGTTATCCCCATTTTATTTTTATTTGAAGGAAATCGAAATCAAAATCAAAATCAAAATTGTTTTGCTTGGGATGATCTTCCAGAGCTGCTTCCTTGCTCCTGCTTAATCTGTCTGACCTTGCATGATATACCCCAGATTATTTAATACTTAACACTTGATAGCATTTCATATTTTCTTCAGCAAACAAGACTTGGTTTAAAAAAAATCTTGTTTGGTTTATTTCTTAGCATAAACCAACTTAGCCTGGCTATTCTTGTTTTCTCCAGCATGGCTATTGCTACATTTACCGCAGGTACACAGGTCTTTTATCCATGTAAATATTAGCTTATTAATAAAAACAATATAAATGTTATCTAGATACTAAAACATTAAACTATTATTACTATTATATGTTGTGACTGCTATGGGTTAAATTGTTTTGTGAACTTGCATGTTAGTTTTAATCCGTGACTGATCCATAAACTATTAATTTTATCAATTCAACTTGGAGAATTAAGCATGAGAAGCAGAATTGATTTGTGAGATAATTTATAATCTGTTAATTAAAAAAATTTATTGAGTTGTCACCATTTGTTCCCTTTCTTTGCGTTATTGGTGTCTAGGATCCATTGTTTACGTTTTTGTTCTACAATACACTGTTTATTGGGTTTTTTTTCCTTCTTGAGTTTCGTTATTAGAAGTTGTCATCATTTGTTCCCTTTCTTTGAGTTGTTATTGTCGTTGTTGTAATTGCCTTTGTTTTTGTTTGGGCTATTGTTATCGTTTTTGTTTTTGCTTTTTACAGCTTCATTGTTAGAAACTCTTATCTTCATTTGTTCCTTTCTTTTGAGTTGTGGTTGTAGTTGTCTTTGTTTTTCTTTAAGTTATTGTTGTCGTTTTTGTTGTTATTTTTTGTCGTTATTGTAATTGTCATAGTTTTTCGTTTTTGTTCTAGGATCCACTGTTTATTGATGATTTATTGGGAAAATTTTTTGATAGAGTACCCAACTATGGTGAATTATCAGTTTGGGGTCCAAACTTTGATTTGTATCAAAATGGTGATCTATCTTTAATTATGTTTCACCGATTGGGTATCTGGGTAATTCCGGTCATATTTGAATGATGTGGCAGTTCGGAAATATGAGTCAGCATAAAAAAATAAATGAAAAAATAAATGGTGCTTGCCACGTCAGCAACCCAGGTTATCTCTCTCTCTCTCTCTAGCTTTCTCAAAACCTTCTCCTCCTTCCCTTCTGATCCCCTGACGTCCCAGAGCTCCTCCTCCACCAACACCACCCAACTACATCATCTCTAACATTTTCTTCACTTGGTTTACATCTCTTGACGTCCTATGAATAGCCTTCCACAGCTCTAGCTCTTAATGTTAAAAAAATTCAGTTCAAGTAAATGAGTGTTGGTCACCATTATTAATTAAAGAGCTTTTGAAAGAGAGAGAGAGAGAGAGAGAGAGAGAGAGAAACTTGTCTTGCTCTTCATGAATGGGACTGCAACCGAAAGCTACTCTAAAAGTGATGTTTTTGCTGAGATTGAAGACGGACGGAGGACCAAGACTCGGCATGGTGGTGGCTAAACAGGTTGACTACGCCAAGCTTTCGCATTTGGACCAAGACCCACATATAGTTGACTAATTAAAGAGCTTGAGAGAGAGAGAGAGAAAAATGTGACCTGGGTTGCTGACGTGGCAAACACCATTTATTTTTTTATGCTGACTCATATTTCCGAACTACCACATCATTCAAATATAACCGGAATTATCTGGGTACCTAATCGGTGAAACATAATTAAAAATAGATCACCATTTTGATACAAATCAAAGTTTGGACCTCAAACTGATAATTCACCATAGTTGGGTATCCTATCAAAAAATTTACCCATGATTTATTTTTTTTACAGTTTCGATTTTCTATTACTTTATCGTTATCTGCTAGTGTCTTGTTTTCTCAATGGTTTATTCAATTTTTTTTAATAATAATAAGAGATAATTTAGAAGGTTGAAAATTTGATTGGTATTTTTTTTTATTTGCAAAATGAGTTGGTTCATGGACGTGGTTCGGTTTCCTCGAATGACATTAAGGCCTCGTTTGGGTTGACTTCTAAAAAAAGTAAAAGTGATTTTCTAGTGTAAGTTAAGCATTTTTTTATATTTTTGTGTTTGTATTAGTTTTTTTATAAAAGTAAAAGCTGTAAAAATAAGCTAAAAAACAGTTGTTTTTTTTTTAATTGCTCATGATTAGTTTATGAAAAAAACTGTTTTTCAGCTTTTTTTTACAGCTTCTGTTTTTACAGAAAAGTCAATACAAACAATTTTTTTTTAACCCAGAAGTGCTTAACTTATAAAAAAGCACTTCTAGTTTTTTAAAAGCTAATCCAAACAAACCCTAAATAATGAACTAATGTGCAACCGACACGGCTATTCAATTTTTGGTGCTTTTTACGTGTCCTTTCATGATTCCACCTTATCACGTGATTCTAGATTTTCACCTTCTTTTTCCATCGAAACCCCTCACTTTATCTCAATATTAAGCATGCTTCTGTATATTACATTCATCAAAATAAATAAATAAATTAAATAATTTTAAAAAAAATCATGTAGCATTCATAAGCCTTAAACTCTTCAGAAGAAATCCCTGGCACTTATTCGTATTACCACCCAAACCTCTACATATTAAATTAATATTCAATAAAAAAAAAACCTTAATCAATTAAATCAGGATTTGTAACCTACTCGAAAATTTTGCAATTTTCAGCAAAAACAAAATCATAGGCCTTCTTTTAATTTACCATATTAATAAAAATTAGCTCACTTAAACTCAATCTCAGCCGCACAATCAAAGATGAAGGGCCGAGATCCCCCCAATCGATCGCAACACGACAAAAATCACAAAATTAACATAACGATTATTTACAGGCCCCACACACCCCCTCAATTATTTGAGTCCTAATCGAACTCTAAAAGTTAACCAAAGTTTCCCGAAATGACCCATAAAGACGCAGTTTGATTCGAACATTGTTAAAAACCCCGGGGCTATTTACGTAATTCTACCATAAATACAAGTCGGTTCAAGCCCTTATATAAACACACCACTTCTCCACCATCTCAAACAAACCAATCTTTGTTCTTCTCCGCGGTAAGCTCACCGCTCATGGGAACTCCATCGATTCGTAGATATCACGGCGGCTCCTGCTCGCCGGAGGCTCGGCGGAGGACCCATCCGGGGCGGAGGGTCGCCTTCTCCGATAAGGATAACTCCATGGTCGTCAAGCTCCCCTCGAACAACCTCGTGATGGAGGAGGTCACCATCTTGAAGCGCGGTGAGGACCTGAAAACCCTCCGACCATCATCCACCGGCGTAGATTCCACCCCCTGCTCAACGCGCCGGATCGGACCTGAGCCGGATGCGTTTTCTAAGCAGATCCGATCCGCCTCCGCAGTCCCCAGCAACGGCGCCGCTGCTGATAGTTTCTGGGGGTCACCCTTCCTTGCTGCCCCTGCCCCAAGCGCGCTGCCTTTCCCGGCCATGTTATTGAAGGGCGATGCTTTGATCCGGCGTCCGAAGGATGCCATGCTCCAAATCTCGTGAGCGGCGATCGAATTTTGATTACTCGCCATCAATTCAAGGTTTTGTGAAGAGAGAAAGAGAAAGAAAGATCGATTGATCTTGGCGTTGATCTCTGATCGGGCACTGTTGGTGGATCATGATCGTGATTGTGAGTTCCTTCGCCTCTCCATCTCCGATCTGGTACTATTTCTTCATGCAATCATCCTCTATATATATTTTTTTCAAAAGGGGGAGCTTGTGATTGAATGATGAATCGTAGTGCTTGTGATTGTCTTCCTGGTGGTCTGTGATATGCTTTCAAATAGTCAGTGATTTTGATTTTGGGGTGCTGAAAGATTGAATTTTTAGGGCTTTTTTTTTCTAGGGTTTGATGTGGTCTTAGTATCAAATTTGTCGATTTTTGTTTTCAATAAGTTGATCTTTGAACCTAAGAGGTCTAAATTTCCTATTTTTATTCCATGGATTTGTTGAAGTTTAATTTCTGAACAATATCTATTAATAATATGTGTTTGTGTGTGTTTTTATATTTGTTCAATTTGTTTGTTATAATGTTTTTTTTTTTATTTATTAGGGCTTATGGTTGCTTTATGGTAATTGTATCTGTGTATCTGTTATGCTTAGCAGCAGAGAAGGGGTTAAATAAGATTTGTTTGTATTGTTTGTTATTAAAAAAACCCTTACATTGATATATAGAGAAAAATCTCATCTTTTGAAACATTCAAAATTTGATGCAAATTAATTAGTTTCCCATGTTTATTGTGGTTATAAATCCAAACTAAGAGTTATTGTTGTGCATGTTTTTGAGTTTTATAAATTGATCAACTCCATGACTCTCTTTGATTGGATATAAGGCTCTGTTTAATGGAGTTATCTGAGTATATAGGATTAGATTGAGGATTAGAGGGGGGTTTAGTTAGATCACTTTCTGGTAATGGTTAAGACTAGTTCAAGACTAATCACCATGGTATAATCCTTCTTCAATAATTAATACTCATCTCAGTGTTCTTACTATTTGTAAACTAATTGCAAGATTACTTCTTTCTTTGGGCCAAACAACCTTTCACAGCAAAAACTAGGAAGTTTTTTTTCCCTTGTTTTGGATCAGCAAAATTAATTTTCTTCTTTAATCTGAAAACCTGTTAACTGGGACTTAAGCCACACCTTGATATAAGTTTTATGTACTTAATAGTCAACATTAGTTTTCTTGTCCTTGTTGTGAATGATTTATAAGCATAAATACTGCTGTGTATTTTTTTTATGATTAATTATGGGCTTCAAATAGGGATTACCTTTTGTCATATGAGCATCTACAATGGGAATATTTTGAAACTTCATTGCATAGGCTACAAATATATAAGCAATGTGCAAGATTAGATCAGAGATTTTTAAAAAGGATCATTTTTTAGGGATGGCATATTTTGCCCTATGTGTTGTTATCAATGAATCACTCCGGAATTGCATCTTTTTTAAGTGAATGGTTCCTTATTAGATTTCAATCTCCAAAAAGCACAAACACAAATATGATTGAACAATTATTATTTTTGTATTATGAGCACCCTTGAAAAAAAGGCCTCGCCACTCCAAAGTAACTGATAAAAATCAATAATCGTAGCTTTACAATAAAAGAAGCCAATTGTCTGTTGTCACATGATCTCGGTTAGCAATCAAAGTACATATTTTTAAAATTTTAAAAATATATACATATAATTATTTGAATAATTAAATGAAGAATTGTAGGATATCCTTGGGATTATGCATGCCCATCATGTTCTAAATTGCATCAGTTACCCCAGCAATTGTTATCCCAACAAGAAGATTGTTATTCTTTTTGTTTTGCCTATTCAGCTTCCTTTAAGGCAAAACGTATGTTCTCATTTTGCTGCAAATTAAGTAATAAACATTAGAGTTTGTTTTTTAATTATTACTCAATAACCGTGTTAATCCAACTAGGGTGTTGACTAATTTTATATAAAATACACATAAATACAACTCATGAGACTTATTATTGCTCTTTCAAAGCTGCCTCACATCAGCCATTCGAACTCCAGTTCCTCTACTTTTCATTATCAACTTGTAAAGGAGGCATCACCTTCTTCCAAAACCAATGCTTCCTCCACAGAAGTATCATCTCCTCTATCGGCACGCCTTTTGTCTCCGGGAGGAAGACGATAACAAACACTGTCATGATGGTGATCCATCCGGCGAAGAAAAGAAAAATGCCAAACTTAAATGAGCAGAGAAGTGATAAGAAGGACTGCGCAATAGCAAAGGTGAAGAATAGGTTCACAGATACTGTAATACTTTGCCCTGCAGACCGGGTTTCTAGAGGAAATATCTCACTCGGTACTGTCCACCCCAATGGCCCCCATGACCATCCAAATGCCGCTACAAAGAGACAGATGATTACTACGACGATGATAGAAAACTCTTTCGAGAGTTGTTTGTCGTTGCCGAACTTCACGCCTAGAATGATGGCCACTATTACCTACAAAGTTAAAATGTATCAAATTAAGTGATGTGAGACTATTAGAAAGTTGTTTGCCGCATTTATTTACCTGACAAATGATCATCTGAATTCCCCCGCCGATCAGCAGAACTCTGCGGCCCCAGCGATCGACAGTTGCAATAGAAACTAAAGTGGACGAGGCAAGCACAGCTCCAGTCATAACCGATGAGTATAATGAAGCATTGTTGCCGAATCCCATGCTTTGAAAAAGCACTGGAGCATAGAACAGTATGGAATTGATGCCTGTGAGGATCTGGAATGTAGGCATGAAGATGGCCATTACCAACTGTGGCCTGTTCCTTCTCTCCATGATGTTCCTGAAAGGGTGTTTGATGGAGTTTGCTAGTTCACTTGCCTCTACCATGTCCTGAAACTCTGCATCGACATCATGAGTACCTCTGATTTTCTCCAAAACTCGCCTTCCTTTCTCCTCCAACCCTCTTTCAATAAGGCTATTCGGTGTCTCAGGGAGAAAGAAGCCTCCGACAGTCATTAAAAATGCGGGAACAGCAGCGAGGCCGAGAGACAGCCTCCATCCCCATGGGTTGATTTTTTCAGTACCATAGTTTATCATGTTCGCTGTGAATATACCCAGAGTAGTTGCAAGCTGAAACATCATGTTGAGAGCTCCTCGGAGATGTGCAGGAGCCATTTCTGATAAATACAGTGGCACAGCCTTCACAGAATCATAATGCAGTCAGTGAAGTGTTCATGCATATTTCACAATGTATCAGTCCATGATACTTTAAGAACAACAGCAAACACTTGTGCATTATGACTCGAAATTATAGTAAAAGAGTCACCTGGTTTCCAAAGCCAATGCCGACACCGAGCATTATGCGGCCTAGAAGCAGCATTGCCAAGTTCTGTGCCGCAGCATTGAGGGTGGCTCCTACAAGGAAGCTTATGCCACCACAGATGATGCTGACACGGCGGCCGTATTTTCTGGTGACTGGGGAGGCAAAGAGGGATGCCACAAGGCCGGCAAGGTATAGGGAGGACGTGAACGCAGAGAGGCCTTGGTTGTCATACTTGCAGTAGTTGTTTTTAGACCCGAGATTCTTCTTCCTGTATACAACTGGGAAGAATTTCTCTAGAAAAGGATCCATGGATGTCACTCCTCCTGTCAAATGTTTGCAATTGTTGGTATATGAGATCATAGATAATAATAGCTCATGTGAAAACTTTGATACCATGGCTAATTGCATTACAACAAGCACACATTCTGTCCCTGTGGAAATACTCAAGAACATGTTTGTCAATTCCATGCATCTCTTTTAGAATCCTTGTCCGGAATTTAAAAAGTTTTTCATCAAAGGAAAAACACATGCACACATTTGTTTAATCTTCGGAATATACAGAATTAATGCCACTGTGGAGAATTTCAACAAAGGTGTGCATTCAGTCCAAGCACTAATTTGGACTCTATAATGAAATCAGAAGAGCTTTACAGGTCCTTCAAGAAAACATATAAAAAGGAAGGCACTTTTCTTGTGTTTGATTGGCTACAAAGTTACAAACAATAAAGATAGACACGTAAAATTAAACCATCATTGCCCATAATTTTCTTTGCATAAAATTTTCTTACAATACATACACAGCAGGACTGCAAGGAAAAAGATGTGAAGCAAAAAGGATAAACAGAAACCAATTGCTTGAACACTTCCTCTACGCCCACTAGCAATCAACAACCTTTATGTATTGCATACTATATTTGTTTTCTTGATTTATTTCTAAATATTTTTTTCTAATTATTTACCTATAGAATTTTGATCACTTTTACAAGTAAATTCCAATAAGGCAAAGTGCTCCCACCATTGTTTGTCCCCACTGTGGGCCACATGCATTTTGAGGATATGTGGGCCCCCATGACCAATGTTTGCCTACTTATCAATATATATATAGATATATATGCAACAATCTTGGTATTTTTAGGTCAGGACCCTAACATTACATAACCAAAACTCTTCTCTTAAATTAAACTAATTTAATTCTCAGACCTACCAAACTTGCATTTCACATAGAGATGGCAATTTGTACCCTACCCGACGGATATACCCGTACCCGTACCCGGTCAAAGAGAGTAATACCCTCTTTGACCGAGACCTGCATGCTGATACCCAGTTAGTTTTTGAAAGTGCAGGACGGGTCAGAGGTATGCCCCTACCCCTACCCGCACTCCCTTACCTTTACTCAGTTAAAGAGTGCAGGGGAAAACCCATACCCTGCACTCTGCACTCCTTTACCCTCCTCATATATATAATTTTTTTATAAAAACTAAACATTTACTCACAATTTATTCAATATCTATTTTTCATAGTGATTAATTTGAAAAATAATACTTCAAATTTTCTCTTAATATATTAGTTTAAATTTTTATTTAATTTCTATATTTATATTTGATTATATTATCAAAAATTGAATTTTTAGATATATATTAAGAATCATAATTAAATTAAAAAAATAAACAAATATAAAAAAATTATAAGAACATCCCCGAAAAAAATAAGATACTTAATAAAAAAATCAATTGGATATAACTTATGAAATTACTTATAATGTTTTGTATATTCAAAATATTACTTAGATATTTATAAAAATTTGAAAGCTATATAAAATATAAATAGTAGATATATGAAAAAAATTTAAACAAAAACCAAGATGGTTAAACATGAACAAAACAAAAGGTAGAGTTACTCATCGAGTCCCAAATAGACGCTCATTTTTTTATGTGATTATATAATTTAAGATAAACAAATATATATCAACTTGTAATTTTGAATTTATGGGCATGTGTTTAAAGATTGTAATATAATATATAATTAATTTATTTTTATTATTATTTAAATTTAATTCGATAATTTGAACAACGTATTGTAAGGTATGATTTTTTTTACCCTGAAAGGTACGGGTATGGGGTAGGGGTTACGGGTACAAGTAAGGGTTTTGGCATACCCTACCCATACCCTACCCGTTGTCATCTCTAATTTCACATTACAAGGACTTGTAAATGCCACTTTCATCTAAACAAATAAAAAAGTTCCAAAAAGAAAAAGAAGCAAGATTTTGAAGTTTCAACATCTCTATTTCATCATGCTTGAATTTTATTAGTCCAAGAGTTTAACTGAGGCTCTTGGTAGCTCTACTGGTCTTGGATAACATGAAGCCACATACAAATAATGGATTTTATGGTAACAAAATATCCATGAGTACCATCATTCACCAACTTGAATATTCAGACCATGGCCATATATACTTTCATTATTTGGTCCTTTTTTTCAAATCATTAAAGGATTTCATTGTCAATCCAATCTTTATCATATCACTTTAGTTATAAAATAAAATCTAAACGAAAATATACGGGAATATTATATTTTTGATTTGGAATAATCAGTGTGAACGGTCTTAAATTTGAACCAGAAACACTGAGGGACGTTTTCTTAAAAACATTAAATACAAGTCACCTCATCGTGAAATAATAAAATTAATGGTTTAAATATAGAATTTTTTAAATTCTAAAATAAATACATTTATCATTTTTTTATAAAATAAATATATTTTTACAATTGAAGTTTTTATAAGACTATAAAGGTAGAAATAAATATTAAAAAATAAAATAAAATTTGCCAACCAAGAACTTATGACTTATCAGTAAAAAATAATAAAAAATAGAATCTCTACAAATCCCAATTTTAAGATGCGTGCAAAACAAACCCAAAATCCACAAAAATATAATTATTCATTTTATCCTCAATTCACTTTTGTCAAAAAATAATAAAATAATAATAAAATAAAATAAAATCCATCAATTTAGTGATCAATATAAGAAATTCCGCAAAAAATATCTCCTTTTTTTTTTTTTGTTCGTCAATTTGCATCCAAATGACGAAATGAGTAGAGGAATGCGAGCAAAGTGTTTGTGAAAATGGCCAATTGATTATACGATTCATACCTGATATGCCGATATCATAGCCAAAGATCGAGCCACCGATGGCCGCCGTGACGCAAGCCATGACGACGAACAGCGTCACACGGCCCTTGTACTGTTGCGCCCTCTCCTTCGCCACCCCAACCGGACCAATCCCACCTCCAGCCATGATCTCAGATCCCCTTTCTCAAACCCTCAAAACAAAGTCCAATAAATAGAAGAAGAGCGAGAAATAAAGAAATCAAGGAGGAGGAGGAGGAGGAGTTGAGTTGACCCGTCTTTTGCTCCTCTTATTATAAACACCAATTTGGGATTTGGAGCTCTCGTGGCCAGCGATGAACCCTAGAAATTGAAGAGCAAGTGGAGATGGATTTCAAGCATTCCATGGCGTTGGTGTTCTGTGCTTATCTCTTCTTCTCCGTCGTCTCTCAAAGAGTCTTGTTCGGTGGAGCTTGAATGCAAGACTTTGGGGCACAATTTGTATGATGGGGGCCTTGTACTTTTTGCATTTGAGGCCTTTACAATATTTTAATTTTTTGTCAAGGGGTTTTATGAAAATATATATATATATATATATACTACTCTGTTATTTTTAATTTATCTATTTTAACTAATTTACTCGAATTAAAAGATAAGATAAAATTAATTGATTATTTAAAATTTATAAAAAAATTATATTAATTTTTAAAATTTATTTTAATTTAAAATATCATTTAATAGAATATAACTTTAAAAAATAACATTTAATGTTTTATAAATTTTTTAAGTAAATGAATAAAAAATACCAAAAAGAAATTTAATTGGGGTATGTAAAAAGGACTGGGAAAAATATATTTTTAATCATATATTTTTGTCTTGTTTTTTTTAAATATTAATGGATTTATATAAATAAATGTGATTAATTATAGTCAAATCATCCCAACTGGAGAGTCAATTAAATGATTTGCAAGTAAGTCAAGTTGCATTTATAATAAAATATTTGAAAAGTATGATGAGATATTATATATATATATATATATATATATATATATATATATATATATATGTTTGTAATTGTATATGTTATGTATCTACACCTACTATTTTTTGTGTTGTCAAAATTGGAAGTAGTTTAATATTAGCAAGTGGCAACAGGATAAGAGGAAGACGTGAAGGCATTTTGTGACGTTATTCATATCTATTTGATCCAATAAGTTGCATTGGCCTTTGGCCACAGCAAGAATTTTTTTTTATTATTATTTTTATTATTATTTTTTAATAAATATGATCAAGTCATTTATTAAAAACAACACACGTGAGGTGAAACATGCAAATACAAATTTTATAACACTTGTGTTTTTATTATGCATAAATTAAAAAAATAAATATTCTATAAAAAAAAAACTCTATGAAATACACCAAACTATCTTTAGTTTTAAGAAACTTTCTCATCATGAATTTACTATTTTAAAAATAAATAAAAGCTAGTTAAATATTAAATCTAAAGGTCCGTGATTATCACGGTATTGGTTCAATTATATTTAATATCCGTAAGTATCGTTGATTGAGTGGATAGTGCAATAATTCTAATTTGAATCTATTTTTATGCGTATAATAAAAAATTAATAAAAACGAGTAATAAGATGACAAATTATATCCATCCCCTGTCATCTCTAGTTTTTTCATGATAACCCTACACTTTAAGTGAAGGCTATGTTGGAATGTTTTCTAATTGTGGGCTTACATTAATTGTTGAGCATTTATCTCCTTTCAATTGAATTAAGATAATCAATCTGATATTGAGACATACGGGGGAGCCTATTATTTGTTGATGGACCAACACTCTAAAGTAGTCGTTTGGATGGTGGAATGGGAATGAGAATGAAAACTTTAGGTAGGGGATGAGAATGAAAACTTTGTTTGGTTGGAGGAGAAATTTATTAGGAATGTAAAAAGTTTAGAAGAAAATGAATGAGAATATTACCATTATACCCTTAGTATAAAAATAATGTTTATAATTTACAAATGGGTTTATTTTTAATATTTAAATTAACTATAATCATTATAATTATGTATTAAATTATGTAATTAACTAAAGTCATTATAATTATATATTATAATTATGTTAATTATGTATTAAATTATGTAATTAACTATAGTCATTATAATTATATATTAAAATATGTAATTATCGTTCAATAAAATTATTATATTTATTATTTAAAATAAGTAAAAAAAATTATCTACATGTTATCATAATTCATTTAATTTTAAAAAATTCATATGAAATATTGTCAATTTCATTGTACTAAATTTGTTTCACGCACTCATTAAAAAACACAAAATACAATCAAACAAAACAAAATTCCCATCCAAGTAAAATTACAATATATTATCAATCTTGTTTTTTACTGTCACTTTGCTTTTCCCTCATTCATATGTACTATTATCATATATAATATTAAAGACAACTGATCTCTTTATTTATCTTAATTAAGATGGGCTCATATCCACCAACCATTGAGATCTACAGAGTTAGACATGAAGTAATATACTATTTAACCAAAGATTGTATATGATGTACAAGCAATGATAGGCTTAGGTGATAAACATGAAGAGAGCTAGTCAGACTTAACTTTTGGTTGTTGTTGTAAAACCTATGAACATTTAGAGAATCAAAATTTCAAGAACATTCTCAATCAACCTAGTTTGTTAACACTTTCTCTTGTTATAAAGTCAGAAATGCATCATGAATGGACCTAGAGAAAAATCAAACACACCAGTGTATCAAAGTTCTCATGCTCAAAATTGGGTTTTCCTTTTCCTGTCATGATATATATATATATATATAATCTAGACTTGGCACACAAAACACAGATAAGGATGCCCCAATTACCTGCAGACACTCTACATTGTAAAATAGTTAGTATCCAATTAACAAAATGTAAACTTCCCATACATTTAGGAAGAAAAACAATGCCACCAAAGTGACAAAGATAAGCATTTTCAATGAATTTCATAAATCCAAAGGAGGTTATTCGGGTTTTAAACATTTGCCTTAACCAAAGGTAAGGGAATCTTCTTGAGGTGCCAGACAGCATCTCCACATAGAAATCCAATAAGCTAGACACATTTAATTTCATAATGTTCGCCAAGATTCTAATGTGAATCTACAATGATATGTGAAACATCATTGGAATGCTAAAATCCCAACCATAGTGACAGATAGTCTTTCTAAAATCCAACCATAGTGACACATTTAATTTCATGATCTTCATTTCCAATAGCATTAAAGAAATCCACAAGATGAAATGGCATGAAACCAAAAACAAATATGAGAAAAATTGAAAGGGAACAAGGTTTATACCCAAACAACAATACCTCGATGTTTGCAGCTCTGTAGAGAAATCGATTGAAGCCGGAGAAGGTTCAGACCTCACAGATTCACGCGTTCCTTTGTTGATGATGGTCAATAATGGCTGATCTGTTGATGATGATCACACAAATAGAATGGTGTCAAATCGAAGATTCCGGTGATGATGAATATTTCGGTGCTGCATGCAAGGAGGCTAATCACGGCAAGGAAACCATCGCTCTTTCTCAGCTGGTGAGATTCTTTAGATGGGAAGAGGAGAAAGGGTTAGCTTGATGGAGAGGAAATGAGAAAGAAGAGATCTGAAAATATTTAATTAGGGGTAATATAGACTTTTCATCATATAGGAATGACCATTACCCCCAACATTGGAGGTAATGCCTATTACATTCCCATGAGATTTCTAATCCCCTCTCAAAGGTAATCAAGACAGCCCAATGGATACCCAAACATGGGTATCCATTGGGATTAGTAAACATCCTCCTCTAGAGGGGGATACGACCTTTTAGTATATGAATGTGGGTATATAATTAGTGTAGGCCATAACAACCCATTAGACAAGTGATGGGGGAACCTAATTGACTGCTATATAAAGGTAAGGCTAGGTCTCCTTTTCAGTCATGTGAATGAGTCTTCTTACAGCCGCCCAGGCTGAAGTTTTCTCACCCATTGGGAAAGGCTCTAAAGGACAAGAAGGGAAAATTCCTAGTGCAACCGACACCACAAAGTTTCTGCTGCTAATATGGATATGAAATCAGGTTGCATATAATCTTGCTCTTGTGTGCTCTATGTTTTCATATATGAGATCTTGAAAGAAAGGTGGTAAATCTAACAGGCTAGGTAACAAAAGGGCTAATTTAGAAATATTTAAAAATTAGAATATTTTACTTCTCAGCAATTAAAACAAAATATTATCCTTATTTATGGCGGGGAAGACATAGTTGCCGTTTTTTTAATAATGCAATTTGTTTATTTAATTACAAAAATAGTTTTTTTTTTAATTATTTACGGAATTCAGTTCGTTTTCTGCCACCACTGGATGGCCGTTGGGGAAACACAGCCCGGCAGAACCTGACCATATGAGGTAATACACTATTTGTAGAAACTTTTTTATTTTTTATTTTTATTTTTATCTTTTTTGAAAAAGGGATCAATGATCCCGCTTTCAGTGCAAAGGATCATTGATCTCGTTTTCCATTTTTTTATTATTCATTATTTTTTAAATATTTGTATATAAATTTTTATTTTAACTTTTTAAATGTATTTAATTTTATATTTTTTAATTATTAGTTTTTTTTAATTTTAACCCCTTAATTTTTTTATTATTTAAATAATTTATTTGTGTCTTAATACGAAATATATCACCAAAATATGGGTTCATTTGAAGTGATTACCATTTTTACAAGATTTCATAGAAGGTGATTGATATTGTTGGAGATCAGCATACTTAGCTAACTTATACAAGTTTCTGTGCCGTGCATGTAACAAAGACATAAACACTATTGTGTCGTGCATTAAAATATATCTACTTTCCGTTTTACTTAAACTCGTAAATAATTTAAAATATGCCTATTTTTGTAATTAAATAAAAAATTACAATATTAAAAAAAAACCACATGTGGGGGGCTAAGGAAAATAACATATTCAATTAAGTTTGGGGAGATATATTTGAAATTCTATACCATGAGCATAATTGGATTAATATCATTTATCTACTAATATTCTTCATGTCTTGTTACATACAAGGCATAGAAACTTATATAAGGTAGCTAGGTATGTTGATCCTCCACTATATCTTCCAGTTCCGGTAAAATATCCCTAATTTGGGACATATTTCGCATCAAGACACAAATAAACTATTTAAATAATAACAAAAAAATGAGGGGTTAAAGTGCAAAAAAACCAATAATTAAAAAAAATATAATTAAAGTCATTTAAAAAGTTAAAATAAAAATTTATATAAATTTTTTAAAAATAATAAATAATAAAAAAAATTGGAAAGCAGAATTTTGCACTGAAAGCAGAGATCATTGATCCCGTTTTCCAAACAAAACAAAAGTAAAAATTGGAAAACGTGACCTGATTCCCTAAATAATTAAAAAAAAACCTATTTTGTAATTAAATAAAAAAATTACATTATTTTTTAAAAAACAAAACCCATAATTGCAATTAGTTCTGGTAAAAAAAAAAATCAAAATATTAGTAGTTGAGGGGAGGTACGGTATGCATGTGATATAAAATTATTTTTACAAGTTGTCAATTTAAAATTAAAAAAACAATAATAATTAGGTATAATATCCAAATTAGTCCTCTACTTTTCTCTCTCATTTTTTAGTCCTTTTACTTAAAAATATTTCAAATTAGTCCTTTTATTTTTGAAAATGAGCCTACTTAGTCTTTTTATCTTTAGTCATTTCCCAAATAAATATAGAGACTAGTTGTGTCATTTTTAAATGTAGAATGACTAAATTGACTCATTTTTAAAAATAGAGGGACTAGTTGAGAGCATTTATGATTAGAAGAACAAAAAAAAGAGAGAAAAGTAAAGAACAATTCAAGATATTATACCTAATAATGTGAAATGAATACTTTACATAAATCGGCCACTTGCGAATTACTCTCTTTTTCAGGTGTGTAACTAAAAACATTCAATAAAAATAATTAGTTGAGATTTTTTGGGTAAATGTGCAAAAACACTCGCACACAGACACAGTAAATGGTAGCGTGGGATCTAAAAGCCCTCGATGTAAACCCTCCCTCTCATTTTGCCATTTCCCCGACTGCGCGAAGTTTCATGCTCTATCGCTTCTCGAGGAGCGTCTCTGAGCGGCGATCCTTCGTTCCTTCATCGATTCTCCTTCAATCTCTCTCCTTTTCTTCGTTTATTTCAGCTCCGGCGATGGGGGAAAGCGGCGGCGCCGGGAGTGATGCTTCGACGGCCAAGGGGAAGACCAAGGTGGCGGCGGCGGCCAAGAGTAAGTCCGTGAAGGACGAGGCGTACCTCCAGGCCGTCATTCAGAAGCGAATCGGTCTCTTTGAATCTATCCAGTCTGCGCAGCTCGCCAAGCGCCAGAGCATTGGTGGAGATCCTATTAAGTAAACCCTTAAATTTGATACTTCTTGTTTCTCTAACTAGTTCTAAAATTTAGGTTTATCTGCTGTTTTGTCATTTTTTGGTGTTAATTTCTTGAAAAAAGGTGATATTTTCTAGCAAAGTTTTTGTTTGCTTATCAAAATGTTCAAGAAAGTGAGATTCTTGGTGTGATTTATTTATTTATTTATTTGTTGGAACTGATGGGAAAAAGAGAAGGTGGACATGCACTATCCATTTGCATCAATAGCTCGAGTTTTTTATTGGAGCGTGTATAACGTAGTACCAAGAAGCATTGTTGCTTTAGTATCAAGCTCGCTGATTACTACTAACTTTATGCTGGTATTGTCACCTCGAACTTAATCAAGTTTGTGGTTTCTGGATTGAGTGTAATAGAAATTGAGAGAAATTTATCTTCCCTTTTTGCCAATTTGATTAAAACATGGCACACTAAAGACGAACGATTTGAATTATATGAAGGATAAAAGGGAATTTGCAACAAGTGCTATCTCTTCTTTTCCTTTTTTTTTTCCTATTAGTATGGCATATATTTATGAGCTGTTATTATTCTTTGGCAGTGATGGCATCATTAATTTCATTTTTGATTGGTTTCTAGGGTAACATTGCCAGATGGCACTGTCAAGGAGGGGAAGAAGTGGATATCATCACCTATGGACATTGCAAAGGAGATCTCTAGTGGTTTGGCTGCAAGTGTCTTGATAGCTCAAGTAAGTTTTTATCCACCAATATTTTTCACAAAGAATAATATATTTTGATAACTCAAGCAATGAGCCCATACCTTTTACTTGAGGGCTCCTCTCTACCATGATGTTTGTTTGTATGTAGTCATCCTTTATATCCAAGTTGTACATTTGTTTTTATGATTTTTAAATTCCTTTAAGTGGAGAACATTATTGCCCTGCCTCAAAAATCATATGTTTAAGCCCAAGCCCCAGTGAGATATATTTCGTTAGACATTAACAAAATTTGAGGCATACTTTAACATGAAAATAGCTCTAAGCCATTTAATGTGATATTGGCAAAGCTATTGAAATAATTCTTTTATGATTCCAAATGCCAAAATTTTAATCGGTAATGTGTTTATTTGTTTCTTTGCCTTATTTTGTAGTTATATGTGAATTTATTTTTATTATTTTTTAATGGATCTGTTGCATGGGATATGTCATAAAATTCATATTTACCTGCTCTATTGCTATCATGGTGCCATTAGTCAAGACAAAGGACTAAATGTTGCTACTAACACTCTTTTGCATACAATTCTTCTATAGGTAAATGGAATTCTTTGGGACATGTCAAGACCACTTGAAGAAGACTGCACCCTGAAACTGTTTAAGTTCGACAGCAATGAAGGGCGTGATACCTTTTGGCATTCCAGTGCTCACATCCTGGGGCAGGTTCTTATTATTGGCTTTCGCTGTAAACTGATAATCTACTTTTCAAGTGTGGTCTTTTGATTTTAATACTAAAAAGTTCTTTATTTTAATTTTAGAAATGAACTATCTTTTTTGTTTGTATTTTGAGAAGAATATTAAGTCCACAAAATGTGAAACTTGGAATTTGAACTTGAAAGTCAAAACCTCTCCTTTGCATGGGTATCTCTCTTGTATTAACAATGGTCTGAGAAAAGGGATTTGATTATTTGATTGTAGCATTTATATTTTTTTTCTTGTAAATTTTGTCTTCTGTTGCTTTACCATTAAACTGACTCTAACATAAACTTTATGAAGTCTAGGGTGCGCTTAATGTACTGTTCTGATTTCCTTCTCTTTAATCATGCTGTGTTGCTGTTTTTCTTGTAATTGCAGTCGCTTGAGATGGAGTATGGATGCAAGCTGTGCATAGGGCCTTGTACTACTAGAGGGGAGGTATTGATACAATTGTTTTGCTTATAATGTATTTTGTAGAGTTGCTGTTTTTTCCTCATTTTGCACCTTTTGGAAAGCTCCTTTATTCTTTGAGTGCTCCTTGCTACTCAACATTAATTGATCTATCCAAAATAACAAAATGGATAAGGTTGGCAAAAGTTCTTTTAAGGGAATTACAAAAAAAAAAAAATCTTTAACATCTAGAATAGTAAAAATACAACTTACTTCATATTTCTAATTTTTGTAGAACAGTTTGGTAGGGTAGAAATTCCTTTTACTTAACTTGCTTTGTATTTGTTCCTATGATCATATGGTGTAATTGGCCATTTCTGCTAGGGTTTCTACTATGATGCATTTTACAGTGATCTGACCTTGAACGAGGAGCACTTTGAACAAATTCAGTCCCAGGCTGCCAAAGCTGCCTCGGTATTGCCTTATTAAACTATTATTTTATATCACCAATATCTTTTTTTTCTTTGTGATGAAACTTTGAGTAAGTAATGAGTATGAGCTTAATAATTTTCCACTTTTTATGTAGGAAAAACAGCCTTTTGAGCGCATTGAAGTGTCAAGGGACCAGGCACTTGAAATGTTCTCAGATAATAAATTTAAGGCAAGTGATTCTTTTTCTGTTATGTTTT